>NC_087177.1:1432500-1485000 GCF_035594125.1 Scylla paramamosain
TCTCTCTCTCTCTCTCTCTCTCTCTCTCTCTCACGTATATTAAAAACTACTCTTTCCCTTTCTCCTCCTCGACCTCTCTACTCTGCCAAAACAAAAACGCTCTCAACACCCAACATGCAGCGCCTTTTCCTTCTTTTTCCCCCGTCACAGTAGCCACCCGTACGTTGAAGGAGGAGGAGGAGGTATAGTAGGTGAAGGTGGAAGGGGGGTGATTATCCTGCTTCGTTCTCTACTTATAATCTACTTTTTATCTACTTTTCCTCTTTGCTGTAGGAGTGAGATTGTGAACGACCGCTTGCGTGTGTGTGTGTGTGTGTGGTGGTGACAGTTTCCTCGTACTGTTGAATGTGGATGGACGTGAGGAATGGAAGCTGGATAGTGGAGCAGATAATGATGATGGAAGCTTGATAATGTTTAGGTGGACGTATGAGAGAGTGGTAGTGTGGAGTTGTATGGAGTAGTGGAGATGGTAATGCTGGTGGTGGTGGTGGTGTGTCTTGGTGTGTGGTGAAAGACTGATGGTTTAAGTTTGCTTTGTCGTTTTTCTTCCTTCTCTCAGGCGTGAATGAGTTCTGGAAACTTGATGGCAGTAGGTGGTGGTGTAGGAGTATTGTTAAAGTTTATGTTCTTGGTGGGTTTAACTTTTTTTTTTACTTCAGTTTCCCTGCCTTAGTCCATTTTCACCCTCATTTCCAGTTATTATTCCGATTTCTATTGGATTTTCTGACTGATTAACGTTGACATTGTCCTCTCTCTCTCTCTCTCTCTCTCTCTCTCTCTCTCTCTCTCTCTCTCTCTCTCTCTCTCTCTCTCTCTCTCTCTCTATACACTTTCATCTCTGCTTCCTATATAAATTTCGCTTGGGTCCTTCCGCTGCCTGATTAAGCCCAAACTCGGAGGAGGGAGAGAGTCCTTTGAATCGAGTGCATGACTGTAACACACTATTACCTCGTAGGGGACTTCAAGGCTCCTGAAAATGGTATTAGAAGAAGGTGAGACGGTGCAGAGGCGTCATAATCCAGACACAGGAGAAGAGATCGTGTTACATGACGAATCAACAAGGGGATGAAAGCACTACGTGGGAGGAACGGAGAAAAGACGAATGGATTATTTATAGTATTATGTGTAAAGGAAAACTGACGAGAAGCCACAGGAATTAAGAAAATGCTTGAGCAGTTACGTGTGAAGACCGAGAGGAAAACCAAAGGATGGAGAATAGATTTGTTTTCTTTTGTTTAATGAAGATTGGTCAAAGGCTGCAAAAAATTGCGAACATAATGTTTGCTTAATTAAAGTTAACAGGAAAAGCATTTTAATCATGTGGGCAATTCATTTAAAGAGGCTTCTTGATAATTCTCTTTTAAGATGGTCCCAAGTTTATTAGAATTTATAGATTGACTGATGGATGAGTGAATGGATCTAAGGCATCATTAATACATGGAAAGATAGAAGGAATATATAAAAAGGAAGAGAGTTCCAGACTTTACCTCCAAAAGGGATAAACAAGTGAATAAGCAAAATACATGCGGAATGTATATGAAAGAAAATAGTATAAGAAAATGCATGAATGTGTCGAGGAAATGGGAGGGAAGAAGGGAACTTATCAAGATACGTGAATGGGCGTAAGGAAAGAAATGAGATAAAATGAAGCGTGAAAAAATATTTGAAAGGAAACCAGTGAGGATAAGATCATAATGCAAAAATAAGATTGAAAAAATGAGATGGACCAAATAACAGATGAATGCATGTGAAGGTGAAGAAACTAATGATGATAGAAAAAAGCTTGATGAAGAAAAAAGCTTGATGAAGAAATGTTATACGAAAGGAAAACAGAAGATAATGATAATGAAAACACTGGAAGGAAAGTGGAAGGAGCAAACCCGAAGGAACAGAAGGACAGATAGGATGAAGAAAAGAAGATGTAAAATGAAAAAAATAGATAGAGATTAGGTGCATGCGCGTTCAGTGAAAGCCAACGCGTGATGACTGAGGCACAGAAAAAAAAGAAAAGAAAAGACGCTAATATTGCTGAGGAAGGAAAACGTGATGGTTAAAAAGAGTAAGAAGAGAGAAAAAAAAGTACTCTTGAAAAAATTAGACCATTACCAAATCATGCAAATCGCCTTTCTCAATTACATTAATGGACACACACACACACACACACACACACACACACACACACACACACACACACACACACACACACACACACACACACACACACACACCTACCTACCTACCTTTAAGAACGAGTATCTGGAGTGTTTATTTTTTATTTCTATTTATTATTTTAAAAGGAGAGTTAAAAGAGAGAGAGAGAGAGAGAGAGAGAGAGAGAGAGAGAGAGAGAGAGAGAGAGAGAGAGAGAGAGAAAACGCAGACCAGCAACCTCCCTCCTCGCCTCCCCTCCTCTCAGCTTCCTCTGAATTCTGACATTACCTTTGTTTCCCGTTGTTATTCGCTCCAAGTTCTCCAATTACTCTCTCCACTCACCCACCTGTCCTACTCCTACTCCGCTCTTACCACCACTCACTCATTAACTCCCTCTCTCTCTCTCTCTCTCTCTCTCTCTCTCTCTCTCTCTCTCTCTCTCTCTCTCTCTCTCTCTCGTTTCTACAGTTTTGTGATAATTTGTTAACAGATTCGTTCAACATTGCGGATAACTTTCTGGTTGGTAATGTTTGTAAGTCACTTGGCTGTTTGCTGACGTAAATTAATTGGCGTTATTTCGTGGGTTTTGTTTCATATATTTCTATGTTCATTTTATCTTACTTATCCTGTTTTGTTAATTTCTTTATTCTGTTGTTTGTATTTTTTTTTTTTTTTTAGTGGTCGAGTCATTATCGTGATTTTTTTCAGTGATGACTTTAATATTACATGCGCTGTGTTGTTTAATTATGATTTATTGCGTAAAAAAAAATATGTATATATATCCAAAACTACACGCACAAGTATTTTCGTTTATTTTTACTTTCTAACGTCATGGGAAGGCAGCAAAGGAATAGAAAATAGAAAAAAAAAGTAACGCGGAATTGCTGCTCCCTAAAAGACATGCAATAGCGGAATGACAGAAAAATACAAAACATTCAGAATTTGTAAGATACAGAAAGAGTCTCCTCGTTCGTACTCCCAGTAATTTGTCAAAGGAAGGGACACACATCACAAATATAACCTTCACGAAAAATAAAAAAAAAAATAAAAATTCTAATCATAATAAATAAGAAATTCATCATTTTATTAAACTTTACCTTTTACTCTAATTTTCAGTCCACATTTCTCAGTAAGTCATAATTTTTTCTGCAGTTTTGCTTGTTAACCCTTTTTTTTACCCAGATACAGAGAGAGAGAGAGAGAGAGAGAGAGAGAGAGAGAGAGAGAGAGAGAGAGAGAGAGAGAGAGAGAGAGAGAGAGACGCAATTAGCACATTCAAACACATGGATTTGCGCCCTGGAATAATGTAGAATGTAGAAATCCAGTTTCACGCTGAGGGATTCGCCTGTATAAATGCAAACGTGAACAAAACTCTTGCGCAGTTTCCCAAAATAATGCTTTTTTATCCATTCTTTTCACCGACATTGACGTATCTTGCCACATTTTGCTGTTTTTATTCGGAATCTCTCTCTCTCTCTCTCTCTCTCTCTCTCTCTCTCTCTCTCTCTCTCTCTCTCTCTCTCTCTCTCTCTCTCTCTCTCTCTCTCTCGATGCCACCTTAGAAGTGCACTAGATGAAAAATAGAAGCGACGAATCATAGCCATAAAGCAATGCCAATATTAATTTTAAGAAAGAAACTGCGACGCTCCCCCTTGCATGTAATGAAGAGGAACGTATTTATAAACACAACACAGGCCCATGTCACCCCCTGGAACATCACATTACGCGGGACTTAGGGGAGAGCAGGGCAAATAAGAGAAGGGGTTCAGAGAGAGAGAGAGAGAGAGAGAGAGAGAGAGAGAGAGAGAGAGAGAGAGAGAGAGAGAGAGAGAGAGAGAGAGAGAGAGAGAGAGAGAGAGAGAGAGAGAGAGAGAGAGAGAGAGAGAGAGAGAGAGAGAGAGAGAGAGAGAGAGAGAGAGAGAGAGAGAGAGAGAGAGAGAGAGAGAGAGAGAGAGAGAGAGAGAGAGAGTTACGCATGACAAAAGGTGAATAAAGTAAAGCTGATGCATCACAGTTCCTCCCAAAACTCAATTTCGAAACTTTTCCTTTTCATCACACACACACACACACACAGAGAGAGAGAGAGAGAGAGAGAGAGAGAGAGAGAGAGAGAGAGAGAGAGAGAGAGAGAGAGAGAGAGAGAGAGAGAGAGAGAGAGAGAGAGAGAGAGAGAGAGAGAGAGAGAGAGAGAGAGAGAGAGAGAGAGAGAGAGAGAGAGAGAGAGAGAGAGAGAGAGAGAGAGAGAGAGAGAGAGAGAGAGAGAGAGAGAGAGAGAGAGAGCCAGCCTAGCATCATTGCAGTCGTAGTAATTAAATTGTCCCAAGGAGGAGGAAGAGAGGAGGAGAAACACAAACGTTCCATCGCTTCCTTCCATGACAACTTCCCCCGCGCCAAAGTTTCCAAGCAGAGGACGTTCACAGGCAACTTTACGCGAACGTGAATGAAGTGCAATTAAAACTCTCCCTTTTTCCTAACTCCTTCCTGCCGCTTCCCCCTCCATTCGTTATAAAAAAGGGTACGAAAGATTAAAATTGTAAAATGCTATTGGTGAACTCGTGTGAATGAACGCCTTTTTTCTCGCCTCTCCTGTCCCTTCTCCTCCTCCTCCACCTGCTCCGGGTCCCAACACTCCGCTAGATTCGATAATTTGCAAGTAGAGTGGCTGTATTTGCTTTCCTACGTTTATAATAGAGTTTTACTGCGCCCTGTGATCTCGTGCGCTGGCAACACTCTCGTTTCTCCCTCTCACGGCCTGCCATCGCCTCGCTCCACGCCAGACACCAGAAATAGCAAACTGGAAATATAATTCAATCAGAAGCCGAAATAAATCTACTTATTCGGGCAATCTCACTAGAGAAGAGATAAATATTGTGCTTTGAATTTGTGTCGCCACTGCAGGATTAGTCTTTATCTTCTTTCGATGATGATAATGATAGGAATGGTAATAATAATGACTGAGGTCCTTCATCGGTGGTCCCTCATCATTTTGAACTCACTCAAGAGCAGTTATTAAGACATTGAAAGGCTTAGCAACTATAAGTTTCTCCCGGCTTATTAATCTGAAGAGTTAGAAAGTGTCTTAGTGTGTGTGTGTGTGTGTGTGTTCTACTTCATTATCACCAAACTTCCCATGAACAACTAAATTATGGTTCTCTCTCTCTCTCTCTCTCTCTCTCTCTCTCTCTCTCTCTCTCTCTCTCTCTCTCTCTCTCTCTCTCTCTCTCTCTCTCTCTCTCTCTCTCTCTCTTATATTAAAGGGACGGCTGCGTAGTACACATGATTTCATAAAATAAATTGCTACAGTTCATCTTAAATTAGTCTCGTTCCTCACACACACACACACACACACACACACACACACACACACACTCACAGGATGACAGCAACAGGTGCTAATTGGAGTTGAGCGATGTCCAGGTGTCACTAGGCTTGGGTCTTTCCTCTCCTTCTTTCCCTTCCTCCCTTCCTCCCTCCCTCCCTTGTTTTTCCCTTCTCCACTCTCATTCATTTTTCTGTTTTTTTCCCCGCTGTTCTTTTCCGTCTTCTTCCATTTTTATTTTCTTGTTTGGTATATTTTTGCATGAGAGAGAGAGAGAGAGAGAGAGAGAGAGAGAGAGAGAGAGAGAGAGAGAGAGAGAGAGAGAGAGAGAGAGCCATGATTATGATGCTTGTCTTGCATACAAATTCTTTTTCATTCCCTCTTCTTTTCCTGTGTGTGTGTGTGTGTGTGTGTGTGTCTTTGTTAGTCTCCATTTCTCGACTCTTTTTTTTCAGTAAAGTTTTGCCTCTCCTTCATAACTCTGTAAATTGCATTCGTGTATAATGTAGAAGAGGCAACGGCAGTGCGAGGATTGGACACGTAAGCTATGTGCGTGTTTGTGTGTGTGTGTGTGTAGGTCAGTGGGTGGGTGGATGCGTTTGTCTGACTGTCTTTTGCCTGACCCTTTCTCTGCTCCTCTGTGTACAAGCCATTCTTTCCTTTCATTCACGCTCTAATTCTTACCAAAGGACATTTATCTCTCACTCAACATGGATCCGCACCACTCCAGTCATGATATTCACACCCACACCCACCGAACACGAATGACTTGTACCCACAACAGTGTACCCGAACAAATCCATTCATTGACTCACACTGATCCGGTGACACATCTGCACCCAGTCATTTCCCATCACTGACTCACTTGACAGCATACACGCTACCTAGGTTCAGTTAAGACGCATTCACCTCTCTTTCTGGCGATGAGTCCCACATACGCATCCCACAGTGAACGCCCCGGTGGCTCCCCTCTCCCCGCAGTTACTCACGCTCTCTGATGACTCTTGCCGCAGTAGGGAGTCCTGTCGCAATTAAGTGAATGGATAATACTGTCAACAACGGTGCCTCTCCAACGAGACCTCTTCCTTTGCAATTCTGCCTTCCTACACAGTTTAATTTCAGGAAACGGATTGGCCTCTCTCTCTCTCTCTCTCTCTCTCTCTCTCTCTCTCTCTCTCTCTCTCTCTCTCTCTCTCTCTCTCTCTCTCTCTCCTTCACGTTTTCTTACAGATATAGGATTCTGCTAAAGTCTTCCGTTCTTCGGGGTAAAAAGTAATATGTATATTCTATATTTATAAAAGAGGAAATCCAATATCGGAGCGATGCAGTGGTAATGGACGGAGTTAATTAACTTTGACCTGCCGATGTCGTGGTCTGAGTTTGGTATCGCTTGGTGTGTGTGTGTGTGTGTGTGTGTGTGTGTGTGTGTTCATATACATATCCTATGAATATGTTCACATGAACCCACTAACCGTGTGAACTGTTAGTGTGTGTGTGTGTGTGTGTGTGTGTGTGTGTGTGTGTGTGTGTGTGTGTGTACTTGCGCGCGCGTGTGCCTTTGTGGGGTGCAGCTAAGGGCCACATCAATACACCACCATCACCACCGCCACAATATCCCACCATCCGATACCAAGTCAATAGTTCCCCAATTCTATAAGTTCCCTATCCTGTTGCCATTTTTTTCCTTTCACCTTCCCTTTAACCTTCCTTTCGCTTTCCACTTCGCGGGTTTCTACTTTATGCGTTTCTTTTCGATGATGAGTCAGTGAACCTTGAGACGCAGGTGTGGAGGGGCTGCTGTGCGCTTTTCCACGCCAGGGTACACCACCACCACCACTGCTGCTGCTGCTACTAATGCTTCAGCTGCTTCTCGTTAATTTGCAAGATGAAATATGGAGGAGTTTTGGGAGATGTGACACGTCGTACCTTTCCTACCTTGTTATTCTTCACACTAACTCACTCCTGCTCTTGACGCATTATGGTGCTTGCCTTGTGGTGTTTATGGCTTGAGGTCATTTACGTCTCCTATAGCCCAACCTGACGTGTTACCTGCCAGGTTTTTATTGATTATTTATTCGCCCCGTTTGTTTCGAGATACGTGTGTGATTCAGACAAACGAGAGAGTGACAGGGACGGGCACAGTAGTGGTTCACGCCTCGGTGTTGTGATGAAGTGCCTGTGTGTGAGTTAAAGGTGTTGGTGTATGCGTGGTGTATGTAGTATGCTAGCTCTCCTTCCCTTCTTCCTTCCATTCCTTCCTCTGTTCCTGCTTCCCATCCACCCTCCTTCCTGTCTCATTGTGGTCGTGCCTATCTGCGCGCGCCAACCTATTCACCCATCCACAGACAGACGCACATAAAAAATAGTGATATACGCAGGTTTTGCTGATTTTTGTTACGCAATGGCCATCAATGTACAAAACACCTGACATGTGGGATTGAACATATCACAAAGCGGTTATAGAATATTAGTAATAAAACTATGACGTTGACCCCAGCGACCGGGTTAAAATTATGATCAACACCCACACACACACACATACACACACACACACATACACAAACACGTATACAAATAAGAGAAGGCGGGGGGAGGGAGAGGGGGAGCAAGTACTATCACATAACACTTTCATCATATTTTTGCTTTCAGCTTGGCATTAGATAAAAAGAAAATATAAATGCAGATTTCAGTTGCAGCGTTGCATTAATACTGGACAAATTTCACTGCCATTGCATTTTTTTCTTTCTTTTTATTTGTTATTTTTTTTGTGACGGTGTTGATTGCAGCGGAGACGAGTCATGAGTGGAAGAATCGTTCAGTTCGTACAGGCGTGAGGGAGAACGATGGGAGAGTAATAGGTGGACATTAAAGCTTAGATTAATTCATTAAGTTCTCTAAGTTCCTCCTCCTCCTCCTCCTCCTCCTCCCGTCCTCATTTCTCTAACTGACAACAGATCCCGCAGACACACATCAAATCTAGCATGTTTCCAAAGACTGGTGGGTGAAGGAAGCGTTAACATTCATCTTATAGGAGACAACTAACGGAAATGGTCACCGATCTCCCATGAAGCTTCTCCTTTATGGCTTGATTTTCGCTGACGTGACGGTTTCTTGAGGCGAGGCGGCCGGTGGGTGAGCGTCTTCTCTCTGGGTCGGTGCCGTGACCCAGGCAAGGACGAGAGACGGTGGTATGAAGAACACGTCCATCTGCTGCAATATTAAGGCGAGAGATCAGGAACCTCAGTGCAGGGGTGTATGGGGACGTATGCACCTAGGGGACGGAGACGATGAGGAGGGATGGAAAATTGAGTAGGAGGACGGAAAATGTTCGGGTGAAGGCAGGGGAGGCAGGAGTGCGTGGGGTGAAGGATGGATGAGAGGAAGGTTTTTGCCAAGGTGAAGGAGGAAGGGTGAGGGCAGGGCGAGGAGGAATGAAGGTGGAAGAGGAGGAAGATTGTGAGCCATGGGCCGCTGGGGGTTGAGGTGGAAGAGTGAGGGGAGGGTTCGTTGCGTGGTCTAGGGTGGGTGGAGAAAAAGAGAAAGAGAGAAAGGATCACTGACTTTTCTCCCTTCCTTCCTTCCTTCCTTCCTTCCCTCCACTTTTCAGGGCGTCGCCTTCGCTGCCATCACGTCCCTCACCGCGCCACGCATGACGCGGCGCCGCCTCCACTTTCCCGCAGCATTCATAAATTTCATAATCCGCTCCGTACTCTTTTCAAAATGGAACCCCGCGGAGGAGGAGTATGCAAATTTGCCATGTCATAAGTAAGGCAATGGCGAAAAAAAAGGTGAGGATGCTGGGAAAAGTCTTATCTCTACTCAGAGGACCGACCAAATTTTGAGGTTATCAACGTGGGCGGAGGCGAAGGCAACGTGGGTGGAGGAATAGGAAGTGGAGGAGGAGGAAGAGAAGGAGGGAGAAGACCTGAGTTCGTCCGTCACAGCCAGTTGGGGAGATAATTAGAATCCTCTCGGGCGGCTTCGCACCGCGGCGCGTGTAGAGGAACTCCCGTAAATTTGGTGAAAGAGAACTCTGACGAAGGAACTGAAAAAGAGGTGGAGAGGGAGGACAAGGAGGAGGCGGGAATGGAGGGCAAATAGGAATCGAAGAACGGGGACTTGCATGGGTACACACACACACACACACACACACACACACACACACACCCAAAGGATTGCTGTGGCGTGGTGCGAAACGGTTGTTTCCATGACGCGAACGGAAGTGGCCCCAGGCAGCAGTGAGCGGCGTGACGGCGTGGGGTTGTTTGCCTCCCTTCCCTCTCCCCTTCCTCTCCGCTGAAAATAAGTTGACTGTGAAGAAAAATATCCGTTAAAACAACAAAAGAAAACTTTTTACTGACATGAAAATCGTTTTAATCGTTTTTTGTCACTCTGAAAGTGAGAACGCTGAGGCAAGTGTTTCAACACCCAATTTGAGGACGAAACACTTTTATTTTCCCTTTCCGTTGTTAAGGACGTGTTGCCTTGAGGGACGGCCGGCGCCGACTGTTTGTTTGCTTCATTGTTCGTGTCTTGTGTGTGGATCACGTTTTGAATGTGCCGTATTGGAAAGCTGACGAAACATTCATCAATGTTGATTAATAGCAGCTGTGTCTTTCAGCTGACAGATTAATGCGTGTATCGAAAGGCGAGTTAGCGGAGTCTGTTTGAATAAAGTGATTAATAACTAGTCAGAAGGCAGCGGCGAGGCAGCGTGTTCGCCACCGATGAGGCGACTTCATCCTCGTTCCGTGAAGAATCTGGGTGACCCTGTCCTCTCATTATCAGAAAGTACTGTTGTAGAACAAGGAAGGAGAACGACAGGGCAAGGCGTAAACGAAATCCAAACTATTGCATGCGATGCTCTCCTGGAGCGAGGAGCAGGCGCGGTACCGGAGCCTAGAGCTAGGCTTCAAGAGGAACACTCAGGAGCCACGATGGTTTCTTCAAAATACAGTTAACCGATAATTATGATTAATCAGGAACCTAATGGGCCGGCAGCTGGGTAGCGAATAATGAATGCCACTATCATCAGTTCAATGCCAGTTATTGTCACGCCTTCTGGCAACACCCGCCTGTGTACAGAATGAAGCTTCTCACTGTCATATCGTCGCTGGCCACAACAGACTTTTGATGTGCCCAGATAGCCAGTCAAGAGGGTTACGTGATGGAGATAGCACATCACACAATAATCATACAGTCGTGAAATTTTTTGAAGTGTCCCATGCTCAGGTAGAGATAACATATCACCCCATGTTCAGTGCCACTCATCAGTCACTTCTGCATAAAGGAGAATCCACAAGATAATGCGTGAAACAGAGGAGTCACACAGCCACGCACGCTTCCTGTTACTGACTGGGGTCCATGAGTGAGCAGGTTCCCCAACTCTGTGGTACTCGGGTCCATGAGTGAGCAGGTTCCCCAACTCTGTGGTACTCATGACTGAAGACTGTCAAGTGATTGTGTGAGGCGGAGAAGAAATGTACTGTTGAATTACGAATGGCACAGCACCGCGCATTGAAATATATATTGATAATAGTGGTGGTGGTGGTGATGGTGGAAGAGGAATTTGTAATGAGAAGAATGACCATGAAAATGATGATGACAATAATAATAGTAATAATAATAATAATAATAATAATAATAATAATAATCCTATGAAGCTTAACTTGAATATAAAGCAAATAAGAAAAGTCCACACACAAAAATATCTCTTCCCACGTCGCCCTGACAAGTGACGCGGGTAAGCCCACACCCGCAGCTGCCGTGAATTTTACTTACTCCAAATATTTCTGTCTTGGATGCGGAGAAGAAAATCTGCTTAAAGAAATTATCTGGGATGCCAGTTGGCTGTCGGATTCTTCGGAGGGCTGAGAGCATGACTGCACCGTGCTTGACCTGGTCGTGGGTAGAGGCACTCAACACTCAACACCCAGCACTCACTCAGCACCCAACACACGCGGGGGAGAAAATAGCAACTAACACTAAGCGCACGTTGCCCAGCACTGAAGAACACTTGGAAATGTAACCAGCAAGGCGACATTACACGGGAATCATTCAGAAGACGTCGTAATACCTCTTACTCTCCCTGCTACTGTACGCATTTCCTTTCCTCAGCACTGGTAGGCGACGTAGCGGGACGCACCAGCAGGAGGCTCCGAGGTGAGGCTGCCAAGATTATGAGGCGTGGCTCCGGGAATCGAGTGACGGGTGAACTGTTTTGGTACATTCTTCTAGTCATAAGGTAGTCTTTCTTTTGAAGTAGAAAGAGAAAAGAAAGAGATAGAAGGAGTAAAAGTTGTATATTAGGAATGTTTCTACTTGGAAGCTTTCATTGGAGTGAACGACAGTCATGACGGCCATCCACCCGCCTACCGCCCATTCTTGCTCCTGGACACATACTTCTTAGGCGCGACCTTGCCCAGACAAGTGCTGCGTCGGACTTGAAAACTTTCTCCGGTTCAGGTCTGTTGACGTGGGAGAGGGTGGTGATGGGCATGGGGAGAAGGAGAGAGCAGGGAGGAAAGAGGGGAAGCTGAGGGCATGGGGGGATCGTCCTAGACTTCACTTTGATATATCTTCCGCCCTTTATCACGGGGCAGATCAGCCAGGAGGGAGGTGGCAGATGACCCCTCGGAAGGAAAAAGAACGGAGAGAGAGAGAGAGAGAGAGAGAGAGAGAGAGAGAGAGAGAGAGAGAGAGAGAGAGACGAGAGAGACGAGAGAGACGAGAGAGAGAGAGAGACTCCAGGATCAGAATCTTTTACGTCTGTTGGAATTGGCAACTTCAATAATTTTAATGCTGTTCGCTGCTGCTGAATGGAAAGTTTAGTAGGTCACTTTAAAGGGGGAAAATAGCCTCTTACGACTGTGAGGACTTTGGTAGAGATGAGAGCCTTTCTGCAGGACTGACTTGGGTGAGTGCTGTAGGAGATAAAAACATTTTGTGGAGGACGTTTAGCGGGACCACGTTAGGGCGACTCAGGGTAGCTGGGGGTCGAAGAGGAGGACAGAGAAGGAGCAGGAGGAGGAGGAGGAGGAGGTGGTGGAAGAAAGAGAAGAGGAGGTCGAAGGACGCGCAGGATATCGCTGGACGAGGAGGAAGATTACATTTGGACTCGTTGTCTTAATCCGAGCTGGGCAAGATTGGTGGCTGTGTGACTGTGGCTTATCTCTCTCTCTTTCTCTCTTCTCCAAGCACCCTGTCTTTCCACACACACACACACACACACACACACACACACACATACACACACACACACACACACAAGATGCACAAACAAGCACTTGGTATGCACGCACAAGCTCCGCGGTGCTCCAGGATAGCCTCCTCTCTTTATCTGACCCACATTACACCAGCCTTAACTCTGCGGCGACTAAGTACTCATTAACATGCATAGTCTGCCTCCTCCTCCTCCTCCAGCCAGCCAGCCAGCCAGCCAGCCTCCCAGCGCTGCACATGCACTTAAGAGTTTTTCACCCGCCGAGTTAGTTATGGTGCCACAAAATTATCAGGAGATGTAAATATTTACCCTGACACTGCGCGAACACACACACATACACACTTTAATATTATTCACATTTCTTATAGTAACGTTACCTTATTTGTACCTTATATTGTTGTTATGTTATATTATCATCATGAATATTACACACACACACACACACACACACAAACAAAAAAAAATTAAATACGTACATAGAAAACTTTCTGAGTGACCGGCACAGGAAAAAACAAAAACTTGTGCATTATGAAGCTCATCTCAGTATGATGATGAAGCTTTACTTGTACGCTTAAATAAACCAGGAAAAGCGATGCATATTTAAGTGAATTCCCTGCAGAGCTGAAATGAAGTATCAAAGCCTTCACTATGATTATTCAAGTATTCTATTATTAGTATTCTAGCAATTAGCATTCTAATAACACATGCATAAAATCTGCACTGAAGGCTTAACGAACGGAAAAAAATTAAGTTTCCATACTGTTCATCACGTAATTTGTTTATAAAATTCATGCAACGTGAATTATTATTAAACTACCATTCTTTCCTGGAATAATGGCTAAATTAATAGTATTGTTTAAGTGTCATTTCATTTCACTCATAACGGCACCAAAACAAACTGCATTTAAATAAGCATACAGTTAGTCGACCATGCAATAGTTCACAGGGCTTTCAATATACGCACGTACACTGAACTGAAAGCATATCCGTCTAAAAATGACTCACAGGAATAAACGCTTAACTTGAGCACCGCGCGTCCTCTTCTACGGCTTGATTTCCGCGTCACTCCACTGAGGCTGTGTGTGTGTGTGTGTGTGTGGAGAAGGGTAGTGAAATGGAGAGATAAGAGGTGCACTGAGAGAGAGAGAGAGAGAGAGAGAGAGAGAGAGAGAGAGAGAGAGAGAGAGAGAGAGAGAGAGAGAGAGAGAGAGAGAGAGAGAGAGAGAGAGAGAGAGAGAGAGAGAGAGAGAGAGAGAGAGAGAGAGAGAGAGAGAGAGAGAGAGAGAGAGAGAGAGAGAGAGAGAGAGAGAGAGAGAGACAGAGAGAGAGACAGAGAGACAGAGAGAGAAATGAAATATAGAAGTGAGTGGTACAACGCAAGGATGGAGAAGCAAAGGAGTGAAGGAAGATGACAAATGAAAAGAGAGAGACAATTAGAATCGCAAACGTGAAATGTACCTGAGAGAGAGAGAGAGAGAGAGAGAGAGAGAGAGAGAGAGAGAGAGAGAGAGAGAGAGAGAGAGAGAGAGAGAGAGAGAGAGAGACGAAAAGTAGTGAAAAACGCCCGATAATCCAAAGGGAAAGTTCACCAAACCGTTGCGCACGTCTGGGAAGGTTTTGCTCAGTGACGGAGCTCTAGCACGCCACAGACGCGGTGAGGTATTGCTTGGCAGCCTCCAGGCACTCAATGGGAAAACCGAGACGCGAACTTCTAAATAAAAAATACGGTATTCTATCCTATTTTGATCACTTGTTTTTGAATGGCATGTTTGATAGCGGGAAAATGGGATGGAAAATAAATACTTTGACATAATAGAAAAAGAGAATGAAAAAATGAGCTGTTGTTGATTTTTTTTTTCTTCTTTGCTGCGTGAAAAACACTTACTAACAAGCATTGGGAGTTGAATGTGCGAGGCTAAAAGTGCTGTTTTTACTGTTCTGATATTTATACCAAGGAAGGAGACGCTCACGTGACACGGATGGCAGTGAAAGATATTGTTTTCAGAATTATTATACTTATCGCAGTGAAGAGGAAGGTCACGCTCCGAGACATTTTGCTGCACCTCACCAGAAAACAGCAAAGGAAGTGAAAAATTGTTCAAGGATTTCCTCAGCTTGCCTGGTCGTCATTTATATTCGAGAAGACCGACAGCGTAGGGGGAAGGGGACGCACGTGACTCCCCGCCTTGTGTTGAGGCTCCAACCCTCGATATGTTGCATGCCTGTGGTGGGATTTCCTCGTGCTCTTTGTAACGTCTTTATCTTTTATCTCGCATTTGCTGCCTGCCCTCGGGAGTTTTGAGAAGTGAATTCGAACGGTTTGGATTCGTGTATAGTCTTGATTCCTAAATATCAACGGTGACATTTCTGTACCTGTTGTGACGACTTGTATTGCTTCATATGCGCTATTTCATTCTGTAACGTGGCCGACTGTCGCTAATTAACAATGAACCTTTTAATGAAGTTAGCCGAAATATGTGTATTTATTTGTATTTGTCTGTTTGTCTATACCATCTCAGAGTCATTAACTGGGGTCATTGAAAATTTGTGTAAGTTTTTGACCTTGAGACAGGGAACCATTGATTAGATTTTGACACCGATCCGGATACTTAAACGAATCTTGGTTTATTTTTACTTCCTCGGGATTCTGCTTCATGTGTTTCCTCCCTTACGGATTTTCTTTGGGAGGAGTTCTCGTCAGGTGGTGGCGGAGATGTGCCCGCTCTGAGTGTCTTCTAGGTGTGCCTGTACTTATCAATTTGCTGGGCACGATCGCGAGGGGCATTGTATATTAAAAGTTCTGAAGGAGTTTGGAAAAAAAAATTTACTCTAATGCTTCGCTTTTGACGATATAGCTTTCTATGCAGTAAAAATGCCGACTAGTTTGGGAAAAAAAGATTAATAATATTTTTTTCTTTTTACGTAACTGCAATTTTGTGTAATAAAAATGTTGAATGGCTAGCAAAAATACCTTTAATATCGCAGTTGCATCGTATATCTTGTTGTATGACTTTAAAGGGACACTAACCTTCAAATTATGTTTTCTTACACAAAACACATCATCATCCGAGGCTGAATGATTGTGTAAACTTTTCCAGTGCAATCAAGGGTCTAGAGTGAAAAAGCACCTCTCTCTCTCTCTCTCTCTCTCTCTCTCTCTCTCTCTCTCTCTCTCTCTCTCTCTCTCTCTCTCTCTCTCTCTCTCTCTCTCTCTCTCTCTCTCTCTCTCTCTCTCTCTCTCTCTCTCTCTCTCTCTCTCTCTCTCTCTCTCTCTCTCTCTCTCTATATCTATCTATCTCTATCTATCTATCTATCTATCTCGTGTGTTGTTACCGTATCTCATTTTCTCTTCTTTTCTCAGGTATGTCACTGCAGCCCATCACCTCCTGCCAGTCCTGCCCTCGCGCGCACGATTACCAAGGCGGCTCAGTTGGTGAAGTAATGGGTTAGTTTCTTCAACAGTTTCTTAGGTAGTTTGATTAAGGATGTGGGATTTTTGACAGTTTGCCGTTTCTGTATGTCTTTTTGTTTTATCTGTCGATCTGTTTCTCTCTTTTTCATGTCCATTTATTTGTTTATTTTTTTGTCTGTCTATCGATCTATTTATCTATCTGTCTGTGTCTATGTATGTGTCTGTATCTATCCGTCTTGTTCTAGTTGTCTACCTGTCTATCTGTATATATATCTAGCAATCTTTGTTTGTGTGTCTACTTGCACATTAGCTTTTTGATCTGGCTGTCTGTCAGTCTGTATACTTATCTATCCTATCTACGTATCTATTTGATCAAACAATTTATCTATTGGGTGTGTCCTTGGTGGCTGTAGTCCTTTTTCTCCTACTCCAAACACCTCCCGACCGTCTGTACAATCTCTCCACCCTGCCCCGCGTCGCCTCCACCCAAGCCTGCTCCTCCCGCTTGTCCTGCCCTGCCTCACTCCTGCCTTCTATTAGTCCTCTTCTCTCTCTTTCTCTCTGTCTCTGTCTCCGATTTCTGTCCCTCACGTACTGGATTTTTTTATTTTTTTTTTATTTTTCCTCCCCTTCGTCTTTTTTAATTATGGACATACACTTTATTTTATTTATTTTCTTTCATTCTCCTCTCCGCTGCTTCTTCTTTTTCTTCCTCTGTGATTTGTAAAATATTTTGATTCCGTGATATTTTTTGTAGGGTAATACATTTATTTTATTTTTTATTTTTTTTAGTTTGTTAATTTAATTCATTAATTTATTTACTTGTTCAATCAGTCATACATTTGTCAGCTCATATGTTCATTAATTAATTCATTCGCTTATTTAATCTTTCGCTCACTTATTCATTTATATATTTACAAACCAGTTCATTCGCTGTTCGTTCATTTATTGACTCAGTCTGCCAGTCAACCAGTCAACATGTCTCTGTCAGTCAGTCAATCAGGCGGTCGCTCCTCCACTCACTCACACACACTCTCTCTCATTTTAAAGTCATAAGCGAGGTATCAACATTACTATGCACTGAAAGCGTTTTTAACGTCCCGGAAACACGATCGAGGCTTCAATATTTACACAAAATTCTCGTGTTACATGTTTTATTGAGCAAATGACAAAGTTTTATTGAATGACACAGTTGCATTTATCAGTCCTGCTTATCATCGTCATTATCATCGTCATTATTAGCAATCATCAGTACAATAGTCAAAAACTCCCCAAAACCAATTTTTTTTCCTCCGTTTTTTCCACTTGGTCGTCTGTTCTGATTTCATTCTTACTCTTGTTGGGTTAAAAATAGTCCAGTAAGACAGCGGCATCCTATTAGCTGCAGTGGTTGCCTCGTTACTGCGCTGCATTGCTTTAATTTGAGATGGCTCCCGATGTACATGTACTTCACTGCACGTGGGTACCAGCCTGCCCCGTGAGTGTCATGGACTTCCGCCACACACTGCGTCGCTGAATTTATTGCCTTGTGATCGTATTTTACTCAGTGGTCGGCATTCAGGTGCATGTGGTAGTGTTTTTCTGATTTATTTTTTTTCGTCCGTGTGATTTTTTTTTTTTCTTTCCTCTGCCATGAACTATTTTACGAGAAAAGTACGAGTATCAAGACACCTCCAGAACTACATAGATTCGCCAACCGATTGGGAAACTTTTTCTTTTGTTTTGTGGTATTGGCAATCAAGCGGACTTTTTTTTTCTCTTTCTCTCTTCCTTTCTTTTTCTTTTTTTTTTCTTCGTACTTTTAACCTTTGGCGATTCTCCTTCATGAGTGTAAGAGGAAAAAAAATGGTACTATTGGGCATAAATGGAATCAAAACCCCTCTTTGATTCCTGAAAGTGTGTCTGTTTCTCCTCCCTTTACGATCATCACCTGGGAGTATACATATTTTGAGCGTAACGAATTGCAGTGTCCATAATTTCGCGAATAGTGTTACCATTGCTTACGTGGTATTGAAAATTGATGTCTTCCTCGGTTCTTGCCTGTTCTTCTGCTAACAACAATGACTCTACTTACTGCAGGCTACAGTTACTACAGGCTGTGGAAATTTGAGCCATTCTGTAATTCCTGTCCTATCAGTGGTGCCTGTAAACATGTACCCAAGACTTACAACAGGCTGTTTCATTCGGTTCCAGGGAAAGCCACAACACTCAAAGGCTTAAATAGATGTTTTCTTGCCCTCTCTGCATGACCATCACCTGTTACATGCAAATGTGTTTCAGATTTTAAATGAATATCGTGTGTGTAAAGCTTTGAGTAATAATCCACGAACCGGTGATTTTTGGTGCCCCTGCAGGTCCAAGAAAGATCAGGAAATCGTTGCTCTCAAAATTTAATGTAAATAGAAATACATAGAAATAAAAGAAAAATATATCCTTGCAGTCCAATAATGGGAAGCATTTTGGGGTAGTTTCTTTCCTTTATTCTCAACACGTTCCCGAGGAGGGTAATTTGTCAACGAATCCTTGTTTTGTTTTGTTTTGCCGCTAAGGCGTGAATCTCAAGGTAACCTGCTTGAATCGACCATTTCACTAATTACTGCCCCATATTTAGTCTCCTCCTCCTCTTCCTCCTCCTCCTCCTCTGCATCTTTCACCTTCGCGCTTCTCGTAAAACATTTCATGCATTAAATTTAGCCCGACTTTACTAAGGATGAGCGCTTCTCAGGGGGGATATGAAACCAATTATGAAAGAACACCCTCAAGGACTTAGGAGTGGTCGGATCCCTGACTTATTTATGTGGTAAAAAGTAATGATAGTAATAATAATAATAAATAATAATAATAACAATAATAATAAATAATAGTAATAATAATAGTAATAATAATGATAATAATAATAGACAAATAAGAGTGAATTGCCATTATTTGCACAGTGCCATAATGAAAAAACACATTTGTTAAGCAAAGTTGGATTTTTTTTGTTTTTACTTACACAGCATTCTAAAAATCCTGCAATGAAGTCTTTTAGGCGCTGCATTTTTACAGTTAATGTTTTGTCCGACATATTTCATTTATTCACCTATTCATTTATCAACTCATTCACTTTTTTTACCATCCATTTTTTCATCCTCTTTCTCAACGCCGCAGTGTTGCATCTCTAGCTGTCTTCTACCATTATTTTCATGCTAACTGCTCTTCTGATCTTGCTAACTGCATGTCTCCCCTCCTCCCGCGGCCTCACTGCACAAGACTTTCTTCTTTCTCTCACTCCTATTCTGTCCAGCTCTCTAATGCAAGAATTAACAAGTATTCTCACTCATTCATCCCATTCTCTGGTGAACTCTGGAACTCCCTGCCTGCTTTTGTGTTTCCATCTTCTTATAACTTGAACTCCTTCAAGAGGGAGGTTTCAAGACACTTATCCTTCAAATTTTGTCTATCGCTTCGGACCCTATTTGGGGACCGGCATCTCAGAGTTTTTTTTTTTTTTTTTTTTTGCCCCTGGGCCGCTGTCCCTCCTACATAAAAAAAAGTTTATTTCTCCTACTTACTTTCATTTAATCTTTTCATATTTTATTTTTTCTAATGAATCGTCTGTTTATCCTCATTTCTAGTAGGTTAATTTTAATTTACCTTGGTAATTAATTCATTTCTATTATGTTTTCCTTTTTTTTTTTTATTCTGGATTCTTTCTTTATTTGTGCTGAGAAACCTTGGACTATATACAACTTGCAAGAAAGATTGATAAGCATACACGTGTAATTTTGGCAAAGAACACGGTACAAAGCTACACACACACACACACACACACACACACACACACACACACACACACACATGCGTAATACACCTGAACTTAACAAAAAAAATAAAGTAAAAAAAATACGGAAAGGAACGATAAACAGAAGCTTGACGTGATAGTTTTGGTCATTCACGCCGCCGCTCACACTCGCAGCTTCACCAATTGCCACACAAGAAAAGGAGCAACAGTGCCACTAAAACATTCGCTGGATAAAACAGAGAAGGTGGTACGCAACACTAAAAAAAAAAAAAAAGTTACGCATCGTTGTGCTTCTGCCGCAGGACAATGAATTCTGAACGAGTTTTCCCATATGTTGAGGAATTGTTGGTGTTGTGTTGCGTCTGCTATTGTGTTGGAGAGAGAGAGAGAGAGAGAGAGAAGAGAGAGAGAGGAGAGAGAAGAGAGAGAGAGGAGAGAGAGAGAGAGAGAGAGAGAGAGAGAGAGCTCCCATCCCACAAACAAACTTAATCACTCTCTCGTGGGTGTACTACATGCCGAGGAAAACTCAAGGAGATAGCACTGTAACATTTTCCTCCAGTAAACCTGTTGAGGCTGCGAACCCTGAGCCTGGCCACGGTGCTTTGCTGGTTGGTGTACAGCTCTTCTGGCGCCACGTCCTGTCCCTCTTGGCTATGGAGGTTTTGTTGATGCCCTTCAGTGACCTGGGTGTGCTAACTCTCCTGGGAAGAACGAGAGAGAGAGAGAGAGAGAGAGAGAGAGAGAGAGAGAGAGAGAGAGAGAGAGAGAGAGAGATGAGAGAGAGAGAGATGAGAGAGAGAGAGAGAGAGAGAGAGAGAGAGAGAGAGAGAGAGAGAGAGAGAGAGAGAGAGAGAGAGAGAGAGAGAGAGAGAGAGAGAGAGAGAGAGAGAGAGAGAGAGAGAGAGAGAGAGAGAGAGAGAGAGAGAGAGAGAGAGAGAGAGAGAGAGAGAGAGAGAGAGAGAGAGAGAGAGAGAGAGAGAGAGAGAGAGAGAGAGAGAGAGAGAGAGAGAGAGAGAGAGAGAGAGAGAGAGAGAGAGAGAGAGAGAGAGAGAGAGAGAGAGAGAGAGAGAGAGAGAGAGAGAGAGAGAGAGAGAGAGAGTGTGTGTGTGTGTGTGTTTATATCACTTACAGTACAAGAGCTGAAGAAAAACCTATTAAGGCAATAATCTGCTTAGTGTACGTAATGCCAGTCAGTGTCTGAAAACAACAAAGGTAATGTTTAAAGTTAGACCCAACGCTTACCTGTGTTTGCTTGCCTGCTTGTGTGTTTGCCGGTACTCAATAATTGCTACCAGAATACTCGTTTACTTCTAACAGATAAGTAAATTGTGATAAAATCTTAACGTTTGATAAGCGGCGGAGTGTCATCTGTAAGCGGTGATATAAAAAAAGTTTTTGTATATATCTCTTCGTCTCTCTCTTCCTCCTTTCATAGGGATTTAGAGAAAAAGTTATTTTAGCCTTCTTCTATCTCTTTCTCTCATCCTTCTTCTCCTACAGCAAAGATTCCACTGATCTTTTTTCTTTATCTCTGTGGCTTTCATTCTCCTGAAGTTCAATTGTGTGTATCTGTAACGCAAAACTTTGCTCTATTTATCTCTCTCTCTTCTCTCGTCCTGTTGTGACAATACAGGAAGTGTGGCACTCTTTCTCCTCTATCTCTGTATCTCTCGTCCTTCTCTTATTTAAATGTCGGAAACTCTCCGCTATGCCTCCTCTCTCCCTGTCTCTCTCATCTCCCTATTGTGACATAGAAAATGTTGTACTGTTTCACCTCCGCCTCTCTGGGTCTCTCCTCCTCCTCTTGTTGTTGAAGTTTCCCTCTAGTGCGGTAATTTAAAACTTTTTTTCCCTCAAGAATAATCTAACTTAGGCTGCCACAGTTAATGGGTGCAGTCGTATTTTTTTTCTCGTAAAGTTTTGGTGTTATTTTTTTTCTCTTTCTTGCTCAACGCGGCTTCGTGATGATGAGTTTTATTGCATCAGAGCTTCCAGTTTTTTTCAGTTTTTCGTCTATTTTTCCTAACTGTGATGTCATTTGTGCTTTTCTTTGTGAGAGAGAGAGAGAGAGAGAGAGAGAGAGAGAGAGAGAGAGAGAGAGAGAGAGAGAGAGAGAGAGAGAGAGAGAGAGAAACATTTAGTTGCCAAGTGCCTTAATCACTCCTGCGTCAAGAATTTTTGGATTTAAAAAAAAAGATATTTCTCAACTTTTATATACGTGCGCAAATTTACACGAAGGCGGGTCTCACGCGAATGTCCGGACGCATGTGTGGGTTTGGCCGGGAGTGATTTGTGAGATGGAGGCGGCTGTGGGGGAGGGCTGAGCGTCACTTGTGTTGAATTAGCAGTGGATTTGGTCGATGTGCTCGTAGCTTTGAATGATTGATGTTGGGCTGCGAGTGACGGGTCATCAGCCGAGGAAACAAGACTATAGAGAGAGGGAGGGAAGGAAGGAAGAAAGGAAGGAAGGGAAGAAGAGCGGGCGATAGGCTGGTTACAGGTAAGGAGTGAGACGCATTACAGGGGCAGGGTTATAATACGTAATGAGACACACATACAGAGAGAGAGAGAGAGAGAGAAAAGGGGGGTATTATACGTAGGGAGCGAGGGACAAATACAGAGATAGACAAGGGAAGGAAAGCCATTATGTAAAAGATTAATTACAGATTGTTGAGAGGAGTTAATAACGCATAACCTGATATTCACTTGTGTCTCGCAGTATTATCAAGTCTCACAACAGCTTTTGATTTGCTTGGGTACTCATTTCAGTAAGGCCGGTTTAGTTGGGTTTTAGATTCATCCCTTTTTTTTTTCCGTATCCAAGCAAGAAGAAAAACGTTTTGAAAATATTTCATGGTTATTATTTTTTTATTTATTTATTATTTTTTTTCGTAACAGCGCTGACATTTTATGCCATGCCATTTTTCAGATGATAAAACACGTAAAAATATTGTTATCATTATTTTTCATACCACAAAAAGATTAATGCAGTGTGATATTTTGAATTATAAAAACGTATTTGTTGAAATGCATTTTTCTGTGTCATTACATTTCTCTATCTTGTAAATGTGTTCATTCAGTAAATCCTGTGTATTACATACCTGGATAACAAGAGATATCTAAAAATCCGTGTATTTACTTGTTTAATGCCTCGAACAAAAATAAAAGAACACTGATGACTCCGCTCTCATGGTTCGAAAAATTGTCCATCATCCACGACAGTCTCTAGGAGTTGCGTTGACCAGATAAACAACTTACTGTATTCACTTTCACTATGCTTTTAATTCTACTTCAACCTTAATTCCTCTGATCTTGTAAGAATCTACCAACTATCGGGTTTTGTCACGAGATTTCCAGCCGATCAGGGGATTCAAATTTAACATTGAGGGAAACAGAATATAGCGGAAGGGAATGTAGGTGACCTGGTTACTCAACGTCTGACCAGGAGGATAATACACGCCTCGCCGCAAACTCTGAGACAGTCGCAGCTTCTGGGACTTCCCTTCCCCCTCCGTGAGTCTCGAGTTACAAATGTTAAATATTCATTTTTACATTCAGTTGCTCGTGTTTTATTCAAATATTAAATGTACCTGGGAACTTACAACGCGGATCTCTCTCTTTCTCTCTCTCTCTCTCTCTCTCTCTCTCTCTCTCTCTCTCTCTCTCTCTCTCTGGAAAAGGTAACAAAAATTAAAGAAAAATGCTGCTATTTTAAATAACAGTCGACGCATATTTTTATATTTTCTGGAAAGACTGCGTGTAATGAATTTGGTGTAATGTTGAAATATTAAGAAACGATGATATCAAAATCTATTCAAATGATGACTTTAAGATCAAGAGGTGTACAGTGCACCAATAAGCAAGCATTGATAATAACGAAACTTAACTACGATGGTGACATCTGGTGGAGCGCTTTTGTCTGGAATAACACCGATTTTTTTTTTTTTTATTTTCTCATTTTTCCTATTTCTTTTCTGTCACCTTGTCATAAGAGTCTTTGCACTGAAAGAAACTCATTTCGGTCCCTAAAGATGTGTTCAGCGTGTACCAGGAGAAAATGCAAAAACTTGGGAGATTACTCGAAATAACATCGTGTCAAAATTGTTTTATGATAATTTCTTCACCACTTAGATATCGAGGTTGTGAATGCTTCCTGCAGGCAAGATGTGAAGCCTGACGTGCAGTGTTCGCTCCGGTAAACTTTGAACATCAGAATGGGCGCTGCGGCACACTTTTTTTTCTTTTATCTTATTCATTTCCTTCCCTTCTAGTGCTTCTCTCAATTCAGTACCCGATATTTTCACTCTCACATAACGTTATTTTCTGGGAATATAGGAGCTTCCCTGCGGGCCTCTGTCGACTAGGTACAGCATCAGCAGCGTCCCAGAGGCTTCACGGTGGCCAGACTTCATCGAACAATTCTTTTTCTACATTGAATGATCTGATTTACCGCTTAGTTATGATCGGAAGTTACTTGTGTGTGTGTGTGTGTGTGTGTGTGTGTGTGTGTGTATATACCCATCCCTCCGTCTATCCGTCTGGCTACATATGCGTGTGTTTGGGAACATGTTTACCGCGTGTGTTGACTTGCGTGTGGATGTGCTTGCTGGCGGAAAAATACTGGCGTGTCTGACTACAGCCCTTGTACTGGTGTGTGTTGACGCGGAACGCACGCCACGCCACTCTTCCAGGCATTGTGTGTGTGGCCCGGGGGAGGGGAGGGGAGGCGAGGGAGGACAGGAAGGGGGAGATTTAACTCTATGGGGTTTGAGTTCTGGGAGAGAGGTCACTGTGTACGTGGGGAAGTGGGGATGAGTGTACAACCTAATCTTTTCAGTGACATTCTTTTTTTTTTTTTTTATCGTATTACCTACAATTTTTAGACATTTCTGCTCTAGTCTCTTAAATAATTCTGCGGAATGAAAAAGGACAATTTGATCCTCCGATTTCTTTTTTCTCCGTTTCCCTATAGACTTTTTTTTTTTTTTTTCTCAGTACTCCGAGTGATAACAAGGCGTCGAACATGCCAGTAAAGGAGGTTACGTATATTAGGCAGGGTATTTCTGCTACCACTGTCTAGTTTTATGTTTGCATGTGGTGAAGGTGTTGTGTTATTGTATTTTAATAGTTCTTGACTTTATTGTCTAATTATATTGAGATTTTGTTTTGTTAGAGCGTATGTCATTGAAATTACAAATGTTATTTCAGAATACCCAATGTAAAGTGAAGATGAACCTTTGAAATTCAGAATAACAGTACGTATGGTTGTAAAGGAGAGCGATAAGAATGAGGAGTAGGAGAAACACAAAAGAACGCAAATGCAGAACAAACAGTAGAATGTACGGTGACCCTAACGAGGCTCTGTGGTAAACTACGCTATGTAATCTGAAGAGAGACACGTACAGTAGGATAAGAAAACTCCCTTCTTGCACCTTTCCCTTCAGCCGGGGTAAGTGAAGGAGTGAGCGGGAAAGAAGAGCAGCAGAATCAGTTTCAGGAAGTCTGTGTGACGTGCGTGGCATAATATTGTTTTGCCGCAGAGTTCTGGTTACTGCGGCACTTCGGGAGGAGTGAGTGGCCATGTATGTGCAGGAGGGAGTGAAGGACTTTGCGTGAAGTGTAGCTGCACGTGTGTCGAGTCGTCTGGAATATATATATACGCAGGTACATGGCGGCTTGGGAAAATAGCAGCCGTCATCGTTAGCGGGAGAGAAAGAGACAATAGAGAGACGACTACCTAACGAAACAAGGGAACAGTGAGGCGCGTAATTCAATAGGTATGTTCGACTTGTGCTTCGTTATATCGCAACCCGCTTCGTATTTCATATTCGATACTATTTTCAGATGCATATTTCTAAGGGAGCGTTTCAACCTGTGCTCGAGTTTTAATGGGAATTTTATGTTTTTATTATTATTTTTATTATTATTATTATTATTAGTATTAGTATTAGTATTAGTATTAGTATTATTCAAGGGAAGCTTTGTCAAATTAATCAACATATTGTACGTGGCAGTAAATATACAGTAGTATATCACAACATCCGGTATTGGGAATTATAGTGGTGGTCATATTGATAACTATTTAATATCGTGTATTCTTCACTTGTTAAGTCGTGTGTTGTGTATCAGCCTGACAGCGGCACGTGTACGAGAGAGAGAGAGAGAGAGAGAGAGAGAGAGAGAGAGAGAGAGAGAGAGAGAGAGAGAGAGAGAGAGAGAGAGAGAGTCGTTCATTCATTCGTACGTTCGTTTGTTTGCTTGCTCGCTCGTGTGTTCGTTCATTAAGTGAGTGAGGGAGAACTATACTCTTGTTTCAGCGTATCGGGTCAGACGTGTATGTACGTACGTGTGTGTGTCACCGGTTCTTTCACCTCGCTTAGGATCAACGGCTCTCCTGCTTCACACGCCTATCCCGCCATTCTTACTGGTGCTATTTCTCCAGTCACGTCCCTCGCTCTGGCTCGTCAGTGTTCACTCTTCTCCCCACAAGTTGGCCTTTGTCTTCACTATCTTGCTACTTGACCGTGATATGCAACAATTCACAACGCTTAAAACACTCTTCGGATTTTTTTTTTTTTTTTTTCATAAACACGTCAATGAAAATGGCAATTGAAAGAACAGGGTTTTGATTTTCCAGCCAGTATAGAGTCTAACGGTGGCTGCAGAACAAAAGGAAGTGACTCTCAATGATTAATGAATGTGAACGACGTGCCAGATACCAGTGAAGAGGTTAGGCAGTGTAGGTTATCACAAACAACCCCATTACTTCAAAATATAAACACAAGAATATAGACTCCAAAAGACTAATCGACCCATATATTTTGCATCCATCATTACCGTTAAATTCCCTGCGTCGTGCTAGTTATCTTTCTCAAATCGTGTGATTCTACGCCAAAGACACAGCTATAGGAATTTTACCGTCACGTGTTCTCTTGACGAACAGAACACGCTAATGGTCTGTTCTGTTGCTTTAGGTTCCCTGACTGTTTCTCACTCGGAAAGTCGGCCTGAGCGAAAATCCCTATGTCAATTTAGGCTCCAATTAAGTGGGAACGGAATGCCTCGAACCACTCTGGAGCGAAGTTTCCGTCAGCGAGACCGTCGTGTTGGCAGTTTGTCTTGGACCCGCGCCTAAAACAAGCGAAAAAAAAAGTTAGAGAAACATCGTTGCTCTAGTTTCTCGCTGGCTGTGGTAGTAGCGGTAGTAGCAGCCGCTGTGGTGGAGGGAAAAGTAGGGCAAGAGAAGCAATGACGATGAAAGTGCTTCGTCTCATGAATGGAAAGCACGAGATGTGTATTGACAGAAGCACCGGAAACGGCGTCCGAAAAGTGTATTACAATCTGAGCGCTGCGCCTCCGTAGTCCGGATGAATGAAAATGGAATCAGTTAGATGAAAGACGTCTCCCTCCTCCTCCTCCTCCTCCTTGCTAGGTTGCTGGAAGAGGCGGAGACGGTGTTTCTGGCGTAGGATTAAGGGAGAGATTGCTCGAGAAAGGTAATAACGCCAATAAAACTCAACTATTTGGTCCTGATGTGCCCCAATATCCAGGGAGACGGAGGAGGAGAGAGAGGGGAGCTTCTGGTAGTTCCTGCTTCATATTACCTCTCTCCGGATGGGCGGTGAATGGAGTTATTACACTCATTCTCTGTTTTATTCAGTAGTATTAACATTTAGTCTTCTCGTTTATGGACCTTTGTTTGAGAATTGATTTTTCGACGGTCAAGAGAAGCTGATGCAAGTGACGGAGCTGTTAGAGAGTTATTGTGATCATTCCAGTTTGACTCAGTTGTAGTAACGCTTTTATTGTATCATTTATTACACGTTTTTGGATAATTAATTTTCCGACGGTCAAAGGAAGCTTATGAGTCTGCGAGTGACCTTGTTGAAAGCTTTGGACGGCTTTATTATTATTTATTGTTGATACTTTCAGTCGTATTATACTGTTGGTTTTTAGTTAGAACACTGAGCAGAATTCCTGGGATCCATCAATACAAACATAGCGAGAGATTATTTTTGTTCATGTGAGCCGAGCGACTGTGGCTCAGATAAATGCAGGAGGAAGTTATGCTGGAGGGAAATTGGTTGACACAAGTCATATCGCTGAATGAACCAACAGAGAAGGTTTTAAAAATGAGTTAGCTGTCTTCTCCTATTCTCTTTCCTCCTTTCTTTCTCTCTTCCCTCCCTCCTCTCCTTCCTTCATCTCCAAGTCGTTGCGAGCTCAAAGTACACATCAGCTTCTTTATAACCATCGGTAATGGGTCAGAAATATACACGAACTGCTTCGTCATTCATTTTTTGTTAATGGTTCAGGAGTCCGCCGCGAGAAGGCTGCGCAATCGTCAAACCAGTTCACGAGCTTACCGATAAAGGGCGAGGCTACACTGAATTGTTAAAAATAAAACAATAATAATAATTTTCGTGGAATAGGACAGCAAAAAATTCGAAAGTTCTCTGACAGAAGATGGTGATTATACTAAGTATTTAAAAAATCTTACCCCCAGAGAGCAGAACAACTACAGGGAGCAGCACAATAACCAAAATAGCTCACAAACTTGCCGGTAGAGGCGGTATTACCCATTCTAATAAAACCTCACATGTAGATGAATGCTTGAAATTGCTCAGCCGTCAGATTTCCTGCTTTTAGGTAGCGAACAAGTAATCGCCACGTGATGCTCATTATACCATGGCAAGGTAGTGGTGGGTTGGTAAACAATGGCCTCCCTTGTCACCCTCGTTATGCATCAACAGGTCTTCTTATACAGGTCCTCATCTACGATTGTTCTCCTTCCCTCCATGGATAGTTAGGCGCCTCTATCAAGACGTGTTTTGAGGAGTGGCAATTGTGTGTAGCTCAAGGACAGTATCTCGTATTGAAAGGTTTGCATGCTTGGATCCATGTTCACTGCAATGCATACTATGAATTAAAAGTTTCTATATTCGAACATAGCAGAAAATAGGATATTGCAGACATGACTATTTCATTTCATCTGTTCACCTATTACTTGTGACTCTCTCTCTCTCTCTCTCTCTCTCTCTCTCGTGTGTCTGTATTTCACATTGCAACTCTCAACGCATTCTTCACTCAGCAGCAACAGTTAATATTGCACAGACAGTAAATATTTGATGATTTGCACAATTACCTTTGTTTCGCCACCGTGGAGACGCATACCTCAGCGCGGCCTGCGAACAACACTTATTAATACACATAGTTAAAGCGCATAATACAGACACCACGGCACAACGCGCTAAATTAAGGATTATGTTAGTTTAATGCACTTCGTTAATCCCCTGTTGATACATTGTAAAAAATGTACTTAGACTTGTATGCAGGATTACTCGCAATTGCTGTTTGGTCGTCTATGAGTTTAGAGAGAGAGAGAGAGAGAGAGAGAGAGAGAGAGAGAGAGAGAGAGAGAGAGAGAGAGAGAGAGAGAGAGAGAGAGAGAGAGAGAGAGATTCATCCATCAATTCCGTGATATTTTAAAAGAAATATATATACACGAACATTCCATTCTCTTTTCTTCCAAGTCAGTTCTCTCTCTCTCTCTCTCTCTCTCTCTCTCTCTCTCTCTCTCTCTCTCTCTCTCTCTCTCTCTCTCTCTCTCTCCCAAACCCTTTTGAGCACACCCCTGAAGCACCCTTGCACACATTCTCGCGCACACTCGCCCTCCACCTTCGCCTTCTTGGGTGTGACGCTCCTTAACCCCAATTTTTTTTCCCCACTTCGTCTTTGAAAAAAAAAAATGAAAATATCCTCTCTGGAGTTCGAATGAGAAACGTAGACGAAGAGAAGTGCGCGTGTGAAGAGAAAGGAGTGAAGAGGAGGAGGAACCAAAATGCTGAGAGGAACGTATGCTGGTGCTGCTGACTTACGCAGAAGGGCCTCGAGTGTCTCATTAGTAGAGCAGGAGAAACAGGGGAGCGAGAGGAGGACCGCTGGAGGAGACAAAACACCTCCCTAGCCAAGTTCTTTGCCTTATTTGAGATGATGTCCTGTGGTTTTTCCAGCGCGTGGGGCTTCAGGCAGTGAGGCGATGCTGGGAGAGGTAGAATGCTAAGGATAATGAAAGGAAGGTTAAGTTAATGATGTTAAGATATAATAATGTTAAACTAATTCTTAAATCATTCGTCCCTTTTCTGGTAAACTCTGGAACTTCCTGCCTGCTTCTATATCTCATCTTTCCTATGACTTGACCTCTTTACAGTTGTCCTTTAGTTTTTAATGACTTCTGGTTTGGGACTGGCGCCTCGGTGGGCCTTTTTTTTTCTATATTTTCTTGCCCTTGGTTGGTGTCCCTCTTGCTTAAGAAAAATAGTAGTAGTAGTAGTAGTAGTAGTAGTGGTGGTGGTGGTGATGGTGGTAGTAGTAGCACTAGCAATTTTACATTTTGCTTGTTTATCGAGTTTAAAACTTAAAATCAACGCGAACGCTTCTTTCTGTCCGGAAACATATTTTCATCTTTCTTTTTATTTGTTTATTTACTTGTCACCAAAAATGCATTATTCATGGTCTGCTTGGCATATATATTTATCTCAGCGTGAGTCTTTCCTGCGCGTCACCGCGAGACGAGGCTTGCTCCCTACTTCATTTCCGCATGTTTAACTTCCTTCCACCCTACGCCGCACGCCTCCTATCACCGCCCCCCTCCCTGCATCCTGCTCACCTATCGTTTATCTTCGTTCCCGGACTCATATCGTTCTCTCGTTCCCTCCCTAGCTGTACGCCCACTCATTCCTCTCCCCTCTCTTACCCGCTAAACTTCTTTTCCTCTCTTCCTTGCTCATCTCTCCAGCCATGCTCTCTCATCCTCCTCTCTCCCCACGCGGGCCCTACACTAGGTTATCTTCCTCGAGTTTGATCACGGAGGTCCCGGAGCGCGCAGAAGGTCTGTTAGCAGGTGCCTTCAGTGCTGCCCCGCTGGGGACGGATATTACACCGGCCAGAGCACCTTGTTTGAGGCCCAGATGACCCCTCACCCCCCCCTCCTCTCTCAGAATGCTCCCACGCCTCCTTTCCTTCCCCCCTCCATGACCTCTACGTCGCCCAAATCCACCCAAGAGCGATAGAACTTTGACCACACTTGACTATCCATTCACTATAGTTCCTGTGTGTGTGTGTGTGTGTGTGTGTGTGTGTGTGTGAACCAAATTTTTTCATGTTCGTCTTGCTATAAAGTCTTCCATTTCTCTTCATTTTAGAGGGGGAGACGCTTCCTGCGTTGGTGTGTGTGTGTGTCCGCGTCGACCTTGCGAGGGTGTAGCAACGCCCACAAGGAAGGAAGAAGCAGAACAAAAAAAAAATAACTACATTACCAGGACAAAATCTAATTAACCAACTCACACCTGGAAATAAATGGAGAGGGTTTTTATCGATGTCTTATGAGCTGAAATATGAACAAAGAAAAAAAAGTGTGCTGAGCGTTTCTCCCGCTAGCACTAAACGGCAACAGAAGCGATGCAGGACAACCTCCCTTCGCGACCATTAATCTTCCCAGCACGGAATCCAAGCGGGAAATCAGCATCCGCGTGCCTGTTTCGCCTCCACCGGTGCCTTGCCTCAGCAGTGTTCGCGGGCCCGTAGTGTCCTTCAGTTGAGTAATTAATGTCAAGTGCATCCCTGCGAACCGCCAGTGGTGTGTGACATTGCTCCCGCGACGAGCACTTCAGCGCAGGGACAAGCACGGAGGACGGAACTGTGTGTGTGTGTGTGTGTGTGTGTGTGTGTTACAGTAGTAAACCTAGGTATCTTGCGTCACTTATTTACCCTCCAAGTGCCAGAGCCTGTAAAAGAAGTAGTAGTAGTAGTAGTAGTAGTAGTAGCAGTAGTAGCAGTCCTCGTAATGGTAGTGATAGTGGAGAGAGAGAGAGAGAGAGAGAGAGAGAGAGAGAGAGAGAGAGAGAGAGAGAGAGAGAGAGAGAGAGAGAGAGAGAGAGAGAGAGAGAGAGAGAGACACGTACTCATTAACCTGAAGTAAGAGCACTGCGGCAGGACACCTTTAGCGGGGGGTGGGAGGGGGCGCCGAGGGTACCTGGGTTATTACTCTCCGGGACCAGGACACGTCGCGCCTGACACTCGCTTTGCCTTCTGGCGGCGCCGCGCTGGATGCGTCAGAGCGGGAAGCATAATATTACGGATCTTCCCATGTGGGGAGAGTGACACCTCACAAAAAATCTCCCTGTCGTACTTTGTCAAATTAACTCAGATTTTTCCATGCATTCTTTAATTAAATGAATCGTTTTAATCTGCTATTTACTTAATTTTTTTTTGTTTGTTTTTTGCGACATTGTACGAGGCGGAAAAATGTTTGATTTATTAAAATTCGTGTTTATTTCTATATAAAAAGTGTCTGTTGGTAGAAAATTTACTCGAAGTGAGAGAAAAAAAAATACGGTGTTTTAAGAAGCATGTATAACTAAGATGATGATTAGTTTGCGGTAAAACACACACACACACACACACACATACACACACACACACACACACACACACCACCACACAAAAAAGCCAAGAATGATAAGACAGCAAAAGGAGGAGGAGGAGAATAAGAATGAGAAAAGAAAAGAAAAAAAAACGAAAGACGAAAGAGGACATAGAAACGGCTCTGAGGAAAGTGAAGGACGATGGCTGAAGAAGATAAAGAAATGGGAACGAATGAAATGGAAGTGAAAAGCAGAGGATGGAGGAAAATTGGAGCTGCAGGACGATATGTGTGGATGGGATGGATGATACATGGCAAGGAAAGGACGAGGCGAGGGAGCATTGGGTGTCTGCAGAATGTTTTGCGCTATCATTCTGTTTAGGCTTTATGGAAATGGCTCAATTGGTTTACCTCCCGTCACACGTCATTATTTTAAAAGGCACTCGCTTTATTGCCATGTTTTATTAACTTCTTTCCATCTGACGTAAGCAGGGAAGTGTTGACTGTCTTTCGGTTCTGCGTATGATATGAACCTAACAGTCTTCGCGTTCTGGATGAAAAGGAAATATTAACGACTTAGATCACGTAGGTTGGCTCTGTTATCTGACGCCTCGTACTTGCACCGAAAAATCCACGGAGATTACATGTATATTTTATTAATTACTACAGGAAAAAAAATGTATGAAAATGCTTTGAAAGTAGTGGACTAATAGGAGTACGATTTCCGGGAGAGGAAGCAAGAGCCACAGGGGAAGAAACATATTTCTGTTGGAATATGTGGTGAACTGAGGAGCAGATTTGCATGAGCGATGCGACGCAGAAAATGCGCCTCGTCATCACAAGTTTTACCGGTGAGCAAAGGCGGCAAGCAGGACTCAGGGGCGGGCAGGCTTGGTGATCCCTAGGGCGTATAATTGCAGCCTAAAATTTCCCTTTTGATAGCAGCAACCCGCAGATTTCCACTTTTTGGTTAGGGGTAAAAATGATCCTTGGTGTAGATAAAACCGGACGTGTGTGTTGCGTCCGACCATTGCTGGGGACGGCCCGCTTCGATGGGAGTGCAGAATAAACACTATCTACACTATCTACCCCTTCAGTCCTTTTTGATGCGAAATGGTGATGGTGCTCCCCACGACCTGACCGCCGCCCTCGATGCCTGGCGGTACTTGGAGCAGCGAATTGTGCCTTCCCTCTCAAGCCTGACGTCTGCCGCGCCACCTTCACGTCGTCAGAGTTGATAAGTGACATTGAAGGCCCTCCACTACATTAGTTGATAAGACTTTATTCTGAAACACTTCGGCGCCGCATTTCAACCTCTTTTAACGAACTCTAGTTGAAGTTACATGCGTTTTCAAGTGTGTTTTTATGGTCTTAGTGACAGATGAACAAGACTTCTGCGTTATTAACAGGAGAAACACTCTTGAGAACTTAATTAGTTATCCCTGTCGCCTTTTAAAATAGTGGTGATGAGAGAACAAAGTAAGAAAAATGCGTTCGCTTGTCTATTTGTGAAGAATGAAAGATGTATAAAGAATGTAATACACGCTGAAGAAAAGAGTTTGCGATGCGCTGCCAGAAGACTAAAGAATATTCAAGCTTGCAAATTTGAAGACATTATTATCATCATCATCATCATGTCATCATCCGCCTCCTCATGCTTCCCTTTCCGCAGTGTCTACGTCTAGCGGCGAGAGCCACGCGACACAGGCAGCGGCAGACACAAGAGGTATTGCATTTAGGATTCAAGTGATCAAACGCTTCCCCACCCTACCACCACCACCACCACCACCACCACCACCACTTCCAGCAGGCATAAATGAAACACGATATGCGACTCCACTTCCGCTCCCACTAATGCCGCTCTGTGTGTGTGTGTGTGTGTGTGTGTGTGTGTGTGTGAGCGTCGCCAGTGATGCCAAGCCGGAGAGTCACATAATAGACCATACGTTAGGCTGTAATCTCAGCAGATGAGGCTCGCCAGCAGAGGCTACACGCGGCCAGCACACCAAACAATATATCATAATGTAATTGCCGCCTCGCCCGCCAATAACATCCCTGGGAATGTGTGTTGTGAACCCTCATGTCATATAATTCACGTAGTCAATCCCTGGACGTGGTGCGGTGCGATCCAAACCCGCCCCCCGCCCTGCACCGTTTTGTTGACATAAATGGTGTGGAAACTTTACCGAAAATTTGAACCAGTGAATTTATTTATTTATTTATTTATTCATTCGCTATATTTATTCATTTATTTATTTGTTTGTGTGTACTTTTTTTCACGCTGTGGGAGGTAAAAGCTGGTTGGTGCGTTGCTGTAAAAAAAATAAATAAATATTCCGATATTATTTTAACTATTTATGAATGAAAAATGTATGTATTAGCGGAATCATGTGATAAAAAAATACCGAATTAAAAGAACTGGTGACATTTCCCGCTGCATTAAGTGAAATAAAAATGTCATCCAATGAGTTGAATTGCCGGTGCAGGGTTTAAGAATATTCCAGAGAGCACAAACATGTTCCTGTGATGGAGGGAGTTTTATTATCACTATTATTATTATTTACACTATTGAAAGTAATGGAAGAGATGAGAGGTGGGTTAATAGATAGACAAATAGATAGGTTGATAGATAGATAAATTGATAGAAGAGAGAGAGAGAGCATTTTTGTCTAAAGATTTCAATAGCAGTTATTTTTGGTCTGAACACGACGTAAATTAATAAAAGTATATGCGTATATAATTATAAAACATTAACTTTCGTCTCGCCAATAAGTAAGTTACAAGAAACCCAGAAATAGTGTTCCGTTCTTTTGCATTTATGGTTCTTTCTATTCTTCTTTGTGTATGAGAGTGAGTGAGCCTTTTAGCGTGGTTGTGGGGCCGGACGGGCGCGGGCGTGGGCGTGGGCGTGGACGTGGGCGTGGAGAGTGGAGGATAAACACAGGAGGCGAGGCTTACCTACTTACCGCCGGCATCCTTGCTCTTAAAACACAAAATTTCCCACGAGAGTTGTACGTTTTCTGAAATAACAGCAGAACATTTTTATCTTGATGCCCAAGCCGTGAATCTCCGTATGCTGACCTTGTTTTTTTTTTTCTCGCTCTTTCTTTTTTTTTTTTTTTTTTTTTCTGTCTCGCTCTCAACTAAATCCTGTAAACATGTTGAAGTTTGCTCGATCCTAATGCACCTGGCCGCACTCAGCCGCACTCAGGTGGGTAAGATCAGATCCGGTGAGCCGTCCTGCTGCATCCCAAGCTCCCCTGCAAAATACGAAGTTGGGTTCATTTTTGCAGTTTTGAACAACGACTCGTGGAAAAAAAAAAAAAGTCGTTTGGAATGAGCAACGCATTCGACTGAAACATTTTGCCTCGACCCGTATCCTAAAAAAAAAAAAAAAAAAAAAAGAAAAAAAAAAAGCTTTATCTTCATCAACTTGAACACCCTCTAGTGGAAGCTGTTGAGGTTCTCAGTTATGTTTTCCTAATCTTAGTGATGATTCAAGGCCACTGGGCTATCAAGGGTAAACATGAGAATCCGAGTAATCATCTCTGTTATGTTTGACATTAGTCCTGATTAGAGAGCAGGATTCCACAAGCATCTTGATATGTGTTCTTTTCTGTATATTTCCATCTAATGCTCCTCATAAACCTTGATGTCGCAGTGGCCGTGTGTGTGTGTGTGTGTGTGTGTGTGTGTGTGTGTGTGTGTGTGTGTGTGTGTGTGTGTGTGACTGGGCAACGGTAGTTACAGAGAGAGAGAGAGAGAGAGAGAGAAACCTAACCCAACGTGGTAACACTGCAAGGAAAATGCATAACTGGCAAGTCACACCTGCAGAACGTGGCCCATTCTGCCTGCGGCACTACACATGCGTCCTTCCTTCCTTCCTTCCTTCCTTCCTTCCTGCCCTTCCCTTCATTTTCCTTCCCTTCCCTTCCTTCATACATACATCACAGTATACATCCTTCCATCCCCCCGCCTCCCCTTTTTTTTTACTCCCTCTTTTCTTCATCTGCGTCACCTTCCTTACCCTCACTTGTACTCAACATTTTTATCATCAGATCTTTTAAAATCTCCTCCTTTCCCTTGTACCTCTCCTCCCTTTGGTCTTCGTATCCTCCCGCCTTCACACTCACACACACCCACAAACACACACACACATACTCTGCTTTGCTCACTCTCTTCTTTCATTTGTACATCCAACAAACTTGCGTCAAGAAAAACGCTAAAAGCCGGATGCATGTTTGTGCAGAAAAAGAAAGTGTTGAATGTCAGGAGCGTAAATTTTAAGGAACGCTTTTAAATGCATCCACTATACTTGTGCATTTATTATTACCGTACTCTCTCTCTCTCTCTCTCTCTCTCTCTCTCTCTCTCTCTCTCTCTCTCTCTCTCTCTCTCTCTCTCTCTCTCTCTCTCTCTGTGCTACACCTGTCTTTTCAGTATGACACCGCCCTTTCTGTGCTGCTGTCTTCCCCGTTCTCCCCCAACTGCCTTGCCTTCCCTTTCTCCTCTTTCTGCGTCCCTCTTCTTCTCCCTCACCTCATCCACCCCCTCCTGTCCACCTCGTAGCAAGAACCAAGAGAATTATAACGCTGAAATATCATGGCTAGTGTTAATATGAAGCACGTGGAGAAATATTCATGCTAACACGTGCGGAATATTTACGGAAAGCTGAAATTTATGTAAGAGCAACTGAAAATATTAAAGTTACAAACCTCGGAATTATGAAGGACTGACACAATATGAAATGTAAGTAGATAATATTAAGTTTACTAGCGAGAGTAGATAAGGAGCAGAGTGTTGTGGTACAGAGTAATGTAAAAAGGAAGCAGCTAGCAGCATCCCTACTGGACCTGGGGGCAAAGGGACAGCAAGGTCAAATGAAGGAACACCGTGTAGCATAGAAAAACAGTCTGTTATTGCGTATCCATTATTACGAGTGGTGTTTGTTCGATAAATAATTACCGAGTTGTTAATGTTAAAACTGTCATCGCCATGAAAAATGTTGAATACCTCTTGTTTCCTTGCATTCTACGACTCTAAACAAAACAGACAGCTTCCACAGACGCTCCTCATACGGCTTGCTTCGTAGTCGTGGGATTTTTTCATTAACTTTGTACTCTCTTCAGTTTCTTACATGATAAATGGTTCTATTGAAAGACATGAAACCTATCAGAGCAATGGGACGAGGAGGAGGAGGAGGAGGAGGAGGAGGAGTTAACCGCTATGAAAGGAAATTGTCACCTTATTAATGCTAGATGTATAGAACCACTAATTGTATTATTAATGTTTAGTGCTGAGTTGACTGCTCCTTCGGGAGACGCTTGTGAATCGAAGGTGACCCATTTACCCACCACCAACTCTGCCTTTTCCTGCGCTACCAGAGTTTATTAATTTTAATGAGGGCAGTGACTAGGGGCAGTCAGGTGAAGCAGTGGCAAGGACGGCGGCTGACTTGCACTCCTAGCCTGCCCTCGCCGATCCTGCACACTCTGGGGAACTACCGTCCACAGCACACACTCGCCACACAACCACCGCTGCAAGTCGGTGAATTGTATTCACATCGGTCTGTAATCTATAAGTAAAGTCTACTAAATTGTGAGAAGTGTTTCATCTTAGAGGAAAGAAAGAAGTTGGAGGAGAAATTTTAAAAGAAAATCAGCACTGTAACAAATTCGTATAGCAACCCTCACTCCCCTCCCTCGCGTCCCCACCTTCGTGCCTCCAGCGACCTTCACTGACAGAGTCTGCGCCACGCCATAATTCATCGCCTCGTGTTTGAGTTTTGCCTGATTCCCAGAAGCTTAAAGCGAGGGCAAATACGCTTTGCTGCAGGGAGATCATTAATCGCTTGTCGGTTGGGTGTTTTGTGGCCGAGACGGACCACGAGGCTGTTTTTCCTGTTTGCTACTCCCGTCTTAAAAAAAAAAATATATATATATATATATATATATATATATATATATATATATATATATATATATATATATATATATATATATATATATATATATATATATATATATATATAATTATCTGCTAAAGAGAAAAGGATAAATATGGTACCGAATGTAAACTTTATTTTGTTATAATTTTCTTCCATCATGTTTCCGTGGAAAATTGCTGGTGAACTTATTACATTGCAAAGAACATTTTTCACTGAAATTAAATATCAGAAAATTGTCTTCATGAAAAGAGGTTTGCTTTGCTGAAAACTTTAAAGCAAATAAGAATTCTTCGATGCTTAATTCATGATTAAGCAAAAACACCGTTAAAAAAATTACATGTATAGTAAGTGTGTGTATATACCAGTATGTGTAATAAGACACCATAAAGAGCAACGAGGAACAAAACAACGTTGCAGAGGGAAGCATACGTATATTAGAAAAGTATTTTACTAAAGTTTTAAACCTCGTCATATTTCGATTTAGTCTCGCCCCGTTATTAATCATTATATGACTCTGATTTGATGGCAGATTACATATGTGATTGATGTAGCAAGGGGAGTTAGTACTAAATATTCAGTCGCGGAGTACTTTACGAGTCTTTTGTACTGGTCTGGTTGAACAACAATTTTGACGAATTTTAGTGAGATAAGCTTTACTTCAGTCTGTCCTGCCTCCACACTAACAGCGATTGCACTTACGCCTACACACACACACACACACACACACACACACACACAGTACTTCGTGGGGAGCGGCCATAACAAGTAGCAAGGGCAAGAGAATGTCAATAGTGGTAAAGAAAGTTGGTAGGTAGGTTTCCAGGAGCTCTGAGTTTGAAGTATGATGAAAAATACAGCAATCAACATTGACTTGAATAGTTTAATAATACTTTCCTTTATCACAGAAAGCAATTCTAGTTAAAAAATCGCGGGAAACACTCTCGTTAGGTTTGAGTGCGGATGTTTTATTGAAGGAAACTAAACAGTGTGATTCCGTGACTAGAATACTTGAAATGAGTGGTGATTGAAACAGGGATCGTGTGAGTGTTGGTGTTGTAATTGATGGAGGCTAATTAGGATCATTCCGTGATTGAAATAATTTAAACAGGTGATTGTCTTAATCGAAAATTATTTGCGCGGAGGAATACAAGATTCACACTGATAACGCTTAGACAAAATTTAGTTTGTTCTCTTTCTCGTTCTGCACTGTACTGCACTTCAAGGCGTGAACACTTGGCAACGACTGCAGTCTGAGGTGTGCTCCATTCAACCTTCTTTGTCGCACTGAAGCAGTACAGCACTGAATCATTGTACTCCACGGACTGCGCTGCGTTGTATTATGAAGATGAAGTTTTAGTTTTGCAACACCCGAGAAAGCAAGCATTGAAGTAGCCTTGCTTGGATCAACAGAGTGAATTGTGCTTGTGTTGCCGCTGCCTCCATTCTATCTAACAGGAGGCATTCAAGTCTCAGAAGGAAGATTGCTTATTTGCTATCACGTCTATCCTTGTGTATAAAAAAGAAAACTATGGTAAAATATTTCCCACCATACCTTTTCCAAACACCATAGATAGTGCAAATAATTAGAATCAAGAAAACCCCCTTGAACCTTTGAAAACCCTAGATAACTCCCATTAGAGACTGTTAGTAGTCAAGATAAGACGCAGGAACGTTGGAGAGTTCGGACCTTGATACGCGGTGCAATGGTCATAACGCGCACCAAGGTGACGTAGTGTAATAGGCTGTCAGGCTGGCCAGCGGGAGGGAGCCGAGGTGCAGGCCGGTGCGGGGTCAAGGTCACGGCCAGAGTTAATGGTTTCGGTCCAGTTTGTGCTTCAATTAGTTCAGATTAATTGTTTGTAAAGTATTTTATGTGTCATTATATTTGTTGTGGACCATTGCGTATTTGTTGTGTGTGGAGAATTATGTGTAGACAGTGACAGTAGAGTTATTGTTGTTGTTGTTGTTGTTGATGTTGTTGTGATGTTTTCCTACTTTGTCACCCTGAATGAAGGAAATTATATGAAAGAAAATCATCATCGCTGGTACCACCGCCACCACCACCACCACCACCACCAACCCACACTGGGACAGGTAATGATGAAGAATGAAAACACCCCGTCAATGCTGAACGTCTTTTTATTTTTTCCTTTTATATATCCCAATCTAGTTTAGCTGATTTATCACATTACCTTATTAAAGAAAACTGCATATTTTCATGAAGGCGTTGGAAATACAGCGATAATTACATAGACGAAAAGACTCAGATATATCCAGGCGTACGCGCTTACAGTGATTTAAGAATCCTTCATTGGAGTTCGTTATCTTGCAATTTTATACGAGAAAAAATCGATGCAGAATATTACTAACGCCTTTCTTTTCATGTCTTTCTTCCTCCATCATTTTTTTTTTTTTTTATTTTCTGTGCTAATGCTACATAGTCATCGTTTGTTCATCGTTACGTATGAAAATTATACACGGGCAGTAATGAGTAGGCTTACAGAATGGTGGGAGAGGACGAGGAAACAGAAGGAAAATTTTAACGTTGGATTACTCAGATGAAGTAGCAAGTGTGGTATTGTCATTATTAATCAAAGGGTTGCAGGAAACGAAAATCTCATGAAAAAAATAAATAAATAATAAAATATCCAACCACAAATCTAATAAGCTTGTGTTCAGCCTTTTTTTTTTTTCATTTTGACAAGAACGACATGCGAGTACTAACGCGAACACGAGCTTATCAGAAATCACTATTAAAAGAAAAACTGGGGTGGTAGTGATAACCCCGATAAAAAGGAGCAAGGGAAGTACCAATACAATAGAAAGCAATAGCGTTTTTATAGTCTATAATTTTCTTTTCTATTACCATTTCAACAAAAAGTGTGTATCCTAGTACTGTCGTTTGAGCGCCGTGTAATAGCTGGGTGCGATTACCTGTTACTGTTTTCATGTGTGTTGGGTAGCACTTCTGCCTAACGAAAGTGGAAGGTTTGGGAACACTGTTGCTATTCATTTTGCTGTTTTTTTTTCTTATCTTTTTCTCAGTTTTCTTTTTCTTTTTTCGCATCACTTGCTGCATCACAAAATTGCATTGCCTCCAGTATTACGGTACAAGTTTTCTGTTTCAAATCAATTTTCCTCAATCACTGTTCCAGCATCATACTCGATATTTTTTTTTCCTTTTTTTTTTCCCAGACACACTCATTGCCCGGCTCCTCTCAACCCGCCTCTGCAGTCTTTCCTCCAATTACCTCCCTCCTCCTCTTCCTCCTCCTCCTCCTGTAAGGCTTCATGTTTTCCTCCTTACAAACTTCCCTGCCTGTGTTTCCATCAGTGGGTGAGCACGCAGAATAGTTTAGAATAGTCTTTCTTCCTCACTTTTCTCCACTTATGACGACTTGGATTCGCTCAAAAAAGGGAATAGCAAGTCGCTCCACGAATTCAGTTGGCTTTTTTTTTTTTTTTTAAAGGAACCCCATTTCCATCGTCCTTTTATATTGCGCTTGCCGGGATCTTATCTACTCTTTTTAACTCTCGATTTATTCTACAACTCTGGCGTGTTCTCGTTCGTGTAAATGTAAATAGTGTTAGTGTAACGTGAGGTTGTAAATGTCTTGCTGCTTGTTCTTCTCCCTACTTCATCAAGAGTAAGGTCCGTAAAAGCCCAATCCAGAGACACTTTATGTAAGAGGTGCTGTGGATAAGGGCAACGAAAAGTAAAAAAAAAAAAAAGTCTAATAGAGTGCCAGTCTCAAAACAGAGGTCAAGAAGGATCTTATTGGTATTGCTTCCTTGAGGTGCCTCTTCTCAAACTATCCCTCACTTGAACAGTCAGTGAGGAATCGCCGCTTGATCCACTTAGACGCTGCCTCCGTAACAAAGAAACAGAGAGACAGACAGGTAGACAGACAGTGTTGTGTGGTTGCTCGATGCCGAACTTTGTTATCTTGTGAAGAACTTTAGTTTTGTAATAGAAGAAAGAAAAGAGAAACTGACTAACTCATTTACCAGTTGGCCACACACCATCAGTCCTGGTAAGCTAATGAGAGTAAACCACTAATACAGACATACTCGGAGTGCCGAACAAACAGCAACCTGGAGTGGCTCTATAGAGGATCAAACTTACACTTCCACACTTTTATTGCTGTTGTTGCTTTGCTCCTCGTTACCTTCACAGAATTTCTTTTGCCAGGAGTATAATGCGGGAAGACCACTGATGGCAAAAGAAATGATCGACCAGTCCACATCTTTATATGTAGAGTATTTTTTGCTCTATAAAATGGACTCCGTTAAAGCATGTGTCATATTCCCATTAGCAGTCAATGGGTTTTGTTTTACATCCACTCACCTCCCATCACGAGCCACCATCCCCGCACCTCACCCCCACCAGGCACCTCATCCACCCATCCCAGCACCAGACACCTCACCCACCCGCCCCCTCACCAGGCACCCTACCCACCCGTCCCCGCACCAGGTACCTCACCACGTACACACCCTCCGTGCTTGGCTGCTTTCTTGACGTACACGACGACGTTCATCTATTAAATGCGTGCTTTCCAAACCAGACGCACCACCTGAAGGCCTCCAGACGAGACTATTAAAGGCAATAAAGATACGCAAAAACGTGCCATTAAACTACATAAATAAGCAAAACGGTGCATGGGAGCGCTAACTCGGCCCACTAAACGCCATTTCTCGAAGCAGTAGAAACGAAAACAGACGACAGCGGGTGACGGATGTGGCAGCGAGGTGGTGGTGAGCCGTGATGCTGACATATATCTTCCGGGCCCAGATTAGGCTGAGGGATGGCTGCGGTGGGGATGAAGCAGCGGGAAAGGAGGAGGAGGGGAGGGGGGGCAGGAGGTGCAGGACCGGGTGAAGTGCAGAACGAGACAGGAGGAAAAGTTTGAGTGTGCCTGAGCTTGTAGTGTGTTGTGGTGGAATAGCAGAGTTTTGTTGCGGAGCGAGGGAAAGATGAGACGGAAATTAGCATAGTAGGTAAAGCTTGGATAGGTGAAGGAGGGTGCCGGGCAAGTCAGGTAAAAGAGAATATGTAGACGTAGAAAAAGGGGGAGTTTTTAGGCAGGGAGGTACTCAGATTAGATGGTTTAAGATAGTCGATAATGTGATGGGGGGTGGAAGAGGGATGTTTGGTGGAAGGGGATGAATTTAAGGAGGGAGAATTCTACGTAATGTTGAGCAGGTCTTACGTGGAAAGGATCCAAGCTTGATTAATTACCTGATGCTCCGGAGATAATGCAAAGACGGAATTGAACCTTTTTTTTTTACCTCTCTCTCTCTCTCTCTCTCTCTCTCTCTCTCTCTCTCTCTCTCTCTCTCTCTCTCTCTCTCTCTCTCTCTCTCTCTCTCTCTCTCTCTCTCTCTCGTTATCTTTTATTTTATTTTACATTTATTTTTTTTAAGAATTTCGCAATGGTCACTTATCACTTTCTCATAGTAATAATAATAATAGAAGCAGTAAGTAGCAGTTGGAAAAGGAAGAGCAGCAGCGGCAGTAGTAGTAGTAGTTGTAATAATGATAATAGCAGTAGTAGTGGTAGTAACAGCAGTAAGAGGAAGAAGAGGTGAAGTATAAGTAGTAAATATGATTAATGTTGTAGTGTGATGATAGTAGTAGATACTGTTAAGTGCATCACGCGTTATCTCAGGGTATAACACACACACACACACACACACACACACACAGACACACAAACGACACACTGCAAGCATGGTGGTGGGAATGACTGGTTCTCCTGGCAATGCTCTCATATATTAGGTCAGGGTCAGGTGCGTCACGGGACATCACACCCATTAAGCTTATTAGCCAACTTTCCTCTTCACACACACACACACACACACACACACACACACCAGAAGGAAGTGTCTTGGTGTCGTTCTGTATCATGTTATAAGGAAAGTGAGCGGCCATTTCGCGTCATCTGGTGCATGATATTAATCTGGCGGCACCTCGGGAGTCAGGCGGCAACAGCGCTGCATGAAGGAGGGCCGCCCGGCAGACACTGATAACCCGAGCGGCGGTAGGGTGAAGGCTGAGGCAGAAATCGGAGTGCTTTAATGCTTTCCTTTCAATTTCACTGTAGTTAACCCCGAAATTCCCCGCGCGGAAGAGGAAATTTGTGATGCAGTACAGCGGAGCCGTGTACTTCACCAGCGGCGCTACTGTTAATAAGTTTGTGCGCTTTTCCTGAACTTCAAACGGGATATCTTTTTGTTATTCGCTTGTACTCCACTGCGGGCGACTTCTTATTCCTTTCATGGGGACAAGTTAAACCTAATATAAAAGTTGGTAATGCTAAGGCAGTGCTCTGGGGCCCCGTAGCTTTGTGATGCAGCGCTCGACTCGCGGCCAGAAGTTCTATGTATTCATACTTAAACTCTTTGGCCTCCTATCTTGACTACTTTCAATAGGGTATGGTGGAAGTTATCAAGGTTTTCATGAGTACTCGTATTTTCATTATTTCAGCGATAGTTTAACAGGCACTCTACACTATCACTAGGAAGAACACCCATAGGAACTTAACTAATCGTCTCTGTGCCCTTTGAAAATAGTTGTGAGAGATGGAGGTGTGAGGGGTGCACTGTTGTCCGACCCTTGCTCACGGCAGTTTCCCGCAAGTAAAATCGACGCTTTTCTGGTTAACCGGCGCCATATGATCTCGTTGTTGCTGCATAATGACTCAATCCAATTTTTCCTGTATTTTAGTACCCTAGGATACGATAATGTGTTTGGTGCGTCTTCCTCTTCTCCCCTTTCTCTTTCCCTCCCATCACTCTCCTCTCCTCTCGCTGCTCCCGTTCCCTCCCTAGACCCGCTGTGTTATCTCTCTGGTCGCCTCTTTTTACAACACGTGTTTGTTCCAACGTCACTCTCTGATATACGAGACGACTTTCTTTGATATATTTTTCATTTTTGTTCCCTAGTTGTTGTGGGAATCTTCGTGTGGTTTGAATAGCATTGGATCACCTTCCTTTCTCCTTCATTATAAGCCTATATCTCCCTATTTATCCTCAGTCTCTTCCTTTAACTCGTCTTAGCCTTAGTATTAATATTTCTCTCTCCGCTCTTGCTCCGCTCTCCCTCCCCCTTTTCCACACGCTCCATCCCGCCCCGCCCCGCCTCGTCCCGCCTCGTCCCGTCTCGTCCCGACCCTCCTGTCATAGCTGCTGCCAATTCCTCAATACCTTGGCCCTTCCTGTCTCGTTTTCCCCGCCTCACTCCCCCGCCCTCCTTCCCTACCCAGTCCCTTCCTATACCCTGGCCGTTTTTAGGGACGTTCCTGAAGGGCGTGACCAACACAATTCCCCCTTTGTTCCCGTGAGGCGCTGAAATTTTAGGGAAGTGAAGATATTTCGTGATAAAAAGCCTGCATAGAATGGAAGAGTCACTAATTTTTTTCCCCTTCGCACTTTGTCCTTTTATATTTGTTGGTGTAAAAATATTTATTGGTCAGGACTAAAAGCAAATTCGGATAGCAAATTTCAGATAGCAAGTTCGGTTTGTCCATCCTGCCTGTTTGTCTGTCTGTCTGTCTTGCTTGCCTGTCTGTCCGTACTGAAACGAAGCGCATGATAACGACATAATATTTACCACTAATATGTTTGTTTTCTTTATTTGTTGATTTTTCGTTCTTTGTTTTACCTAATCTTTATATATTTTTTTTATTATTTATTTATTCATTTTATTTTTTTTTCTTCTCTCGCACACTCACTCTCGGTCTCTCTCAAACACAGCACATACGTACATCGATGCCTCTCGTGGGGGTTTTTGTGCCTTCCCTGTGTTGGGTAAAGTTATCAGGCGCTGAAAATATCGACAGATTCAGAAATTCAGATTTATTGAATTCCATTGGGACCAACATATACCGTACACAACTTCATTATTGTATTATTGGATTGTCTTTCCTTTCCGCTGCACTAGAGAGAGAGAGAGAGAGAGAAAGAGAGAGAGAGAGGAGAGAGAGAGAGAGAGAGAGAGAGAGAGAGAGAGAGAGGAGAGAGAGAGAGAGAGAGAGAGAGAGAGAGAGAGAGAGGCAAGTAGGGACATACACAGACAGACAGACAGGAAGGCAGACAGACAGACAGGAAGACAGGACAGACAGGAAGGCAGGGCAGGCAGAAAGGAAGGCAGACTGAAAGGGAGATAAATTATACACACACACACACACACACACACACACACACACACACACACACACACACACACACACACACACACACACACACACACACACACACACACACACACACACACACACACACACACACACACACACACACAGAGAGAGAGAGAGAGAGAGAGAGAGAGAGAGAGAGAGAGAGAGAGAGAGAGAGAGAGAGAGGGAGAGAGAGAGAGAGAGAGAGAGAGAGAGACCATTCCCACACATTTTCTAAAGTGCAGCATTCTCTCTGTGTCACAAGAATTTCCGACTCATCGCTGTCGTCAGATCTGACACAAAGGAAGAAAAATGCTGCAAAGTTTTTCTAAGTTATTTGATGGAAGGACACTTTACGAGAGGAAGATTTATGCACACCTGTGATTGCAAAGTGGCCGCTGCAATTAATGGTTGTGGAAACGTTGTGTGTGTGTGTGTGTGTGTGTGTGTGTGTGTGTGTGTGTGTGTGTGTGTGAATGTGAGTTAGATATGTATTATAATATTTTCTTGTTCAGTTTGTAATTGTCATTTGTTTTACTACTACTACTACTACTACTACTACTACTACTACCACTTCACCTAATGATAATAATAATAATAATAATAATAATAATGATAATAATGGAAGTGCCATATTGACTTTAGGAATAACTCTTTCTCTCTCTCTCTCTCTCTCTCATCTCTCTCTCCTCTCTCTCTCTCTCTCTCTCTCTCTCTCTCTCTCCTCTCTCTCTCTCTCTCTCTCTCTCTCTCTCTCTCTCTCTCTCTCTCTCTCTCTCTCTCTCTCTCTCTCTCATTCCTGAAATAAATAACGCAGTGGTAAAAGATATGTTTTCCGTCTACGTTATTCCGTGTACTTCTCTAACGGAACACAAGACGAGAGTAAACAAGAGCGGAGGTGAGGCTATTTCTGATGCACTGCTCCAGGGATATGAAGTAAAAGAGAGGAACTGCAGTGGCGTGAAGCTTTCCCATCAATGCTCCTCTTAGTAATCTCTTGGACGGCCTCTTTCAGTGTACGTGTCAGCATTGTACGGTTCAGCAGCAGCTTTCTAATTAAGAGACGAGAGTTGTTATTGGACGGCGTCTTTCAGTGTACGTGTCAGCATTGTACGGTTTCTAATTAAGAGACGAGAGTTATTATAAGTCTAGACTCATAGGAAATCTCATTAACTACTTTTTTACACCCACAGAGAGAAAGGGAATGAAAATTTTTACTCCTTATATTTCTATTCCTTCGTTCGTTTCATTCATTCATTCACTATTAGGAGTGTAATATTGAGATGGTTGATAGTGATGGGGGTGATGATTGGTGTAGGGGCGGTGAAGGTGATGCTGAGAGGTGAGTGATGAAAGTTGATAAAGGTGAGAGACTGGTCCTGGAGCGGTGATGCAAGGTATGAAGTGAGGTGGTGGTGATGGTGATAAAGGTGATAGTTGGGAAATGGAAATGAGAAATAGCTATGATGTTTTCTCTTAGTTTTCTTTATTTTCGTCTTTTCTTCCTTCTTTTATGTCCAGACTTTAGGGACACGTGTAGAGTCTTTGAGACACCTGTGTGTGTGTGTGGTGGTGGTGGTGGTGGTGGGTGAGGTGTCATTGCTAAGATATATTCATGGCTCTAATAACTGCCGAGGGATATTTAGATCATGTACCCGGTAAGAGTCAAATATTGCTTGAATACATTTGATCTGCGTATTCAGAAGGAGTTCTTTAGCTATTTACTTATTTCTTCGTTCTTTCGTAAAGGAAGCACCGCAAAAACTTTGAAGAATGGACAAATAAAGAAAATGGAGTTTGCTTGTCTCCATATAATGATGAGAAAATACTTTTGATTCCGGTACGCAATAGTTTTTATTCTGGACCTGACATTGCCGCTGATCAGTCTGTTAAATGAGGCGGCAATAGAGTCAGCAAGCATTCCATTCCTCACTGTGATATTCCCATGGTTTAGCCACTGTCCATCGCCCTCTTCGTCATCCTCTTTATCCCTTTCATCATTTCCTTATTTCTTTTCCTTTTTTTCCTCTTTATTCTCATTGTTATTGCCTTCGTTCTCTTTATTGCGTTGTCTATCGTTCCTCTTATCGTTCTTCTGATGGCTCTCTTTATCGTCCTTCTTATTGCTCTATTTTTACTCTTTATTGTATTTTCTCTTTCGTCCATCCTTGTATTTATTTTCTATTTCTGTGGTCCTCTTTATTGTGTTATCAGTAATTGTTCTTATCGTCATTCTTGCTGCTCTGTCTTTTATCCTCTTCCTTTATTGTTCCCTGTAACTCTCTCTCTCTCTCTCTCTCTCCTCTCTCTCTCTCTCTCTCTCTCTCTCTCTCTCTCTCTCTCTCTCTCTCTCTCTCTCTCTCTCTCTCTCTCTCTCTCTCTCTCTCTCTCTCTCTCTCAGTTACCATAGTAATCGGTTTGTATGTTTGTTCATTTTTTTCTTTTTTTTTTCTTTGTTGATCTGCTCTCCTCTTCTCTGTCTTCTTCCTTTTTCTTCATTATCATTTACGTTTGTCTTCTCCTCCTCTTCGTTCTTCTCGTCTTAGTAATGGTGGTGATAGTAATAATGATGATCATAATGGTGATGATGATGATAATAATTCATCATTCACCTTTCTCTTAGTAGGAATTAATGAAAGTAGTAGTAATAGTAGTAGTAGTTGTTGTTGTCGTTGTAGTAGTAGTAGTAGTAGTAGTAGGGCTTTTTGTTGTTGATGGTGATTTCCTTGTAGAAGTAGAAGTAGTAGTAGTAGTAGTAGCGGTCTGGTAGTAAGAATACAAGAAACATCTGAAAGAGGAATTGATGAAGTAAAACACGTAGCGGCGTCTGGTGGGGCAGCAGCAGCAGCAGAAACAGCAGGGCAGAGCGTGGCGGTGGTTGCCATGTGATTACAGTGGCAGAGGGTACGCCGCTGAGTAATGTGGCCCCATTGATCCCAGGGAAGGACTTGTTCCAACATTAATTACTGATTACTCGTGGACCCAGCAAGGAAAGGAAAGAGGCTCTCAGGGTGACCAAAATAACCGTGCTCCGTCCCTCCGCCTCAAGCTGCTGCCGCCGTGATAAGGTATTCAACAGGTAAACTTTGAACCGTACTCTGGAAAGTTTTGACGAGATTTCACCGGGAGTCTTCATGCATGTTTGAAGTGTGCGCTGCCTTTCAATTCTTCCGTACTCTCGTTTATGTTCTTTTGGTGGCGATGATAGGTTTGTTTTATACTATTTCGTAATGTTACGTATACCGTTATGACATGTTGCATTACTGTCAAGTTGATTAGTCAGTCAACTATTTAATCGTGATGTGAGTGTTTTTATTTAATTTAATTCATTTGTGTATTCACTTTCTTACGTGTGTGACCTTTCAGTTCATAGTTTATGGTATTGCTGGGAGAGGCTTTTCCCGATATTAATCCCAAAGAATAACGTTTTGCCATCGCTTGCGTGATTGCCTGCGAGGACTGAGTGCCTGTGATACATTATGGAGGCTCTACCAGTCCGCCACTCAAGGTCATAACGTCGCAGTTCATTCTGTCAACTGGAAACATTTTGCGGTTTTAATTTCCACGAAATAGTTTTGCCGCTGTGTCCCTGAGTGCCTGTGGGAGTTTGTGCGTGTGATAAACTATTAAGGTTATATACATACCGGGGGACGGGAAGCGCTCGGTGACCCTCCCCTCGATGGATGCCGGCAAGGGGGTCGTGGCGGCGAGCGGCTGCTGCTGCTGCTGCTGCTGCTGCTGCTACTACTGCTGTTCCGGTGTTATAGCGTCCCTAATGCCGTGTACGGGAACGCCTTCCACCCGAGATTGGTTTATTGATTGGGGCGCCTGATGTATTAGACTCATTAGCACATTGATTTATTGATTTATTTTTTTATTATGTTGTTCCGTATGAGAATAGGTGTGAATTAAAGGTATGTGTAATAATAATAATAATAATAATAATAATAATAATAATGATGATAATAAGTGATGATGATACCAACAACAACTTAATTTTGCACGAAAACAGACAAATTAATACAAATATAACTAACATATAAATAACATTACGTACAAACTAGTTACAAAAATCACTCGTATATTAAGATTATACATGAATAAGTAGAAATACCTGATGTAAAACCAAAGATGAGGCACCAAACACAGTACGGCAACCTTGTTTATACTTGTTACAGTGACACATTGATGTTCATGCTTACTGCGGTGGAGAGAGGAAAGGTGTACGTATGTTTGTTTACAGCGACGGAAAAAGAAATGTTGTCTTAGTTTCATTAGCTTTTAAGTTCTGAAAGGCACGAGCATCAGGCAGGAATCAGCGAACCCTAAATTGTGAAGAGTCGCGTTCCTGGCTCACTGAATCTCCTTGATTAATCTTGCTTGACTAATGAATCCATCTATCACTCGTCTGATCCCTTTTCTTGCTCTCTTTTTACAGTCGAGCAAAGTATGAGGCTGCAACTTTCTGCAGTGCTGTTGCTGGACGTGAAATAAGACACGACACGGGCTGAGCTATTTTATTCATGTTAGTAGTCGTATTTACATTTTTTTAATCCTTTCACTCTGATTTTCAACGACTGACAACGTTAAAACCAACATACAAAGTCCTTACATGCATCTGATAGAAACAAAAACTATTAAAACCTATTTCATTTCAAGCCAGTATTATGGTAAGAGATAACTGTACCAGGCCGATTTGTCATTAATGAGCGATGTGCCAATTAGCAATAGAAGGATTAAGATAGATCAGCAGCTGCTTAATAAAAGAGAATGAAAAATTATATAGTTATCCAATGCTTCTCGATTATATGATTGCAGCTACAGTGTTATGTGAAATGTATCCTGGGTGTTGGTCATTCATTCATGTATTCTTTCATCTGTTTTCATCTCTGGCCTTTAAAGATACACGTGGTGAGAAAGCAAAGCGTTTCTGAATGCAAGCCATAGTGTGAAGGCAAGGCGTGGCTGACATAACTCTGCCGTGACTTAATGAGACCGGTGCCTTGACAGTGTGGTGTGAATCATTCTTTAGTCGCTGGAAAAGGGGGCGAATTGTACGTAGCTTTCTTTCTTCCTCAATACGCGCTGCACTCAGTACGCCCGGGACACAGCTTTAGTGCCACCTGGGGGAAGCTGAAAGAAGGAGGAGTACCTGTATTGGCGGCAGGCAAGAGAAATTTAAGTCGTTAACCGTAATGACGACCTTTGTTTAAGTCGATACGAAAAACCCTGAGACGACCACTGTAGTCCACTGGGATTAGAAGTGTGTGTGTGTGTGTGTGTGTGTGTGTGTGTGTGTGTGTGTGTGTGTATCTTGTCTCTTATTTTATCCATCTTTTTTCCCTGTTTCGTATTTTTTTTCTGCCTCCACTGTTTGTTCCTCTGTGTGTGTGAGCTTCTGCATCTGTCTGCGTTATGTTAGAGAGAGAGAGAGAGAGAGAGAGAGAGAGAGAGAGAGAGAGAGAGAGAGAGAGAGAGAGAGAGAGAGAGAGAGAATCGTCACCGAAAACTATGAAAGGAAGCTTGTGGGTTTAGTAAACTTTTAATAATGATGAAGATATTGATGATGATGATGATGATGATGATAATAACAACAACAGTATTAGTAGTAGTAATAATATGTTGGAGCAGTACTCCACGCATGGAGTACTGCTCCTACATATGAGGTTCAACTCACACAGATAAAGCAAGGTTAGGGCACACACTATAGCTGCGCGTGGCCTCAGTAGTCTTATATGAGCGAGTGATGGATGCCATCCCTTACATAGGGACGCAGGGCCACTGTGACATCCGAGTCTCAACAGTTTACCTTCTCGAAACTTCCCCAGGGTTTCCATTTCATTTTGAAGGAAGGGTGTGAACAGCTGAGTGATCTGTGCCCCAACTGCCCCACCCCGGATTCGAACCGGAGCTCGTAGATTCGTAGCCAAAGGCACAGGCCACTGCACCGCAAGGTGGAGTCAAAAGATTTTTGTCTCATCGACGCCTCCATCGCCCCTCCAGCATGCACCGCCACGCCACTCTCATCAACAAAAGATTATCAACTCGGTGTGGCCAAAGAGGCGTC
>NC_087177.1:1487500-1520000 GCF_035594125.1 Scylla paramamosain
AAATCTTAGATAATGAATATAAATATACTTAATATTATTTCAGACCGTATGAGGCATTGTTTTTCGCAAATATCTTCCAAAACAAGCAGTTGGATTATTGTGATAATTTAGTACAGCTTGTTTGACAGTGCCCCCTGATTTATAGCGTTACAGTGCATTGCCAAGCGTATTTCATCAAGTAATCTAGTCTTGTCTTTCATTCACCATCCACAAATAGCGTTCCACCTCACCAGTGCTTTTCCACTCCTTTCCCTCAACAATATCAAATCAAATCCAAAATGAAAACTTGCTCAAAGACTTTCTGCATCTGTGTGGTGGTGACTGCGGTGATGGCGGTGGCGTTCATCACCCCCTCCTTGTGGGGCTTGGTGAAGGACGCCCGCACACTTGGACTTCTGGTGGAGGCATGGCAGCGCGCCGGTCCCCCACACTACTCCTATGGGGAAGTTGCGGGAGCGGCTGGCTGCAGCCTGGTGGTTGGGGCCCCTAAAGCCTGTCCCTCCAAGGGACCCCCTTTCGGAGTGCGGCATCCCCGTCACCGACTGGCGGGAGCTGGTGCTCCTCGTGGTGAACATGAAAGCCCGCTTAGCCTGCGTGCAGGAGCAGATCCTGTTGGCCGAGCAGGAGCACGAGGACTTCTATACAAAGCTGGTGGTGGCTGCGTGTTGCCTGGTGGCGGTGCCGCTGTGTGGCGCCCTCCTCGTGGGGTGCTCCTGCGTCTTCCTCCTCCTGGCGCGGCCGGCCCCACCAACCACTCGAGGAAACCAACGATTTGCAGACTTATAAAGGACCGACTGAGGATCAGCTGAAACTGATCCAGTACAAACTTGTAAGGAGGAAGCTGAAGAAGCTTCTAAAGCAACACTGTCCCCTGAAGCGACACGTGCTCATTATCATGTTTGACTGGCTGACCGAGGTGCAGCTCCCCCTAGACACTGGTGGCGACGGTCGCCTTCCGGTGACTCTCCTGGAGCGGCAGGCACTGCCACTGGCACTGCAGGAGGAGGCTCGCGTCCAGCAGAGAGGCCAGCTAAGAGCGCTCCCCGTGGAGGACTCGGCGGCCCCTGTGGAAGACACTGCAGCACAGGAAGCAGGTGGCGAGGAGGCCCACAGCCTGGTGCGGCGCAGCATCGTGGTGCCTCCCCGGTTCAGGCACAGGCTGGCAGGCGCCGGGGAGTGCCACCTGCGATACTTTGGCTCGTCGCTACTGCGTCATGGTGTGCCATACTTGGGACGCGCCACGGGGCAAGCTGCACATTAAGGGCCCCAAGAAACACGTGCTGGAGTGCCACGCCCACGTGCAGAAGTTGCTGGCGGGCTACCGTGCACGTGAAGCGGGGCCCGAATGAGGAGCCTTGGCCTTGTTCTTCCTCAACACAAAGGACACACCGCGTCCTAAAGAAGGAACCCTTGAATGACTGTAGTAGTAGTAGTAGTAGTAGTAGTAGTAGTAGTAATCTGTCGTTACCTGTTAACTTTACATCTCTTACTCTTTTAGTTGCTCTTATTACTGAAACATTCAAATTATTGTATCACTAATACTGAGATACACAAATACTACACACTAAGTTTCACTAATTTACATATATCATGTGTAAGTGTGTGTGTGTGTGTGTGTGTGTGTGTGTGTGTGTGTGTGTGAGGGAATGACACTAAAGCGCATTGGCAAGTATATATCATGAAGTAGTTTACTCTTGGCTTTGAAGGCGAAGCTGGCAGGAACCAATTAGACATTTGGACGTAGTTGTGACGCGTGAAGGAGACACAGGGTAGGCGGAAGGCAAGGAAGGAAGGACAGAGGGGGGCAAAGAGGCTGAGAGAGAATTGGTGGAGGGCGCAAATCACGTAAAACCTTCCAGTGTCTTGATATCTACTTGGGTCTTGTCAATCTCACCTCAATTGGTAATGCACTGTACTGCCAGTAATTAGGGGGACAGTGTCAAACAAGGTGTGCTAAAATGGAATACTGATCCAACTGTTTGTTTACAATATATTTGCGAGAAAAAGATGCCTCCTAAGATCTGAAATGGGTAGTAGAAAGGAAGAAGGGAAGATAATAGGTGGGAAAATGAGAATGGAGGAGGTGGAGGAAGGAGGAAGTGGGAGAGGAGGATGAGGGTTGTGATTATGTGGAAGGGGTAGACGATGATAATGAAAAGGGATGAAAATATTAATGGTGATGAGGGTGAAGAGAAGAGAGACAGTAATTGTAAGGAAGGAGAGCAACTTGTAGTGAAATCATGAAAGAAATCTGAATTCTGCACATCTATTATTTTTTTTTTTACTGTCTCGTCAGTTCTTTGTTCTCTTTTTTCTCTCTTTTTTGTTCTTCTGCTTCTGCTTCTATCTCCTCATTTCTTGCTTGTTTTCTCTCTTCTTTTTTTACTATTTCTCCCTTCCTTTTGTTCTCCTTCGTGTTCCGTCCTTCCTTATAGCTCTACTTTCTTTTCCTCGTCTTTCTCTCTCTCTCTCTCTATCTCTCTCTCTCTCTCTCTCTCTCTCTCTCTCTCTCTCTCTCTCTCTCCTCTCTCTCTCTCTCTCTCTCTCTCTCTCCTTTTTCTCTACTCTTGCTTATTTCTTCTTTATCTCATTGTTCTTTTGTTTCTTATTCTCCTCTTCCTTCTTTATCGCCTTCCTTTCCACACCGTTACTTTCTTCACCCTTCGTCTCATCCTTTTATTTTCCTGTCTCCCTATCTGGGTTTTTTTTTTCTGTATATTAATTTTCCTTTTCCTTTATTTTTTATATTTTTTCGTTTTATTCTCCTCCCCGTCCTTCAGCTCATCTTTCCTGTCGCTTTTTGTTTCTCCTGTTTCGTCTCGCCGATCTTTTCCTCTTCTTTTTCAGTCTTCACTCCATCCTCTTCCTTATTTTATCACTTCTCGGTCTCTTCCTTATTCTGGTTCCCTTCTTTCCATGTCGTTATTTTCTTCCTCGTCTTCGTTTTCTTCTCCTTCGTACTCCTCCTCCGCTTTCTTATGTGTTTTATCTCTTCTTGGTCTCTTTCTTGTTTTATCTCGTCTTCCCCATGTTTTATTTTTCCTTCTCGTCCTCTGGCTCTTCTCTTTCGTACTCCTCGTCCTCCTATCTCCTCCTTCTCCTCCTCCTCCTGAGTCCTGAGTAAAATTCCAGCCTTTATCCTCTCCCTGTCTTATTCTTCTCGTGATCCCTCTCCCTTCAAGGCATAATCCTCTCACCTCACATTTTACCTCGTCTGGAGAGGGTTTCACTTGCCCCCTTCTCGCCCTCTTAAACCTGTGTGTGTGTGTGTGTGTGTGTGTGTGTGTGTGTGTGTGTGTGTGTGTGTGTGTGTGTGTGTGTGTGTGTGTGTGTGTGTGTGTGTGTGTGTGTGTGTGGTGAAATAGGTGGTTAGTTTCTGCAATCGGGGACTAAGTACAGCTTCTTAGACAAAAGCAAACGGGCGTAGAATGGCCAGCTTTGTGTCTTATAAGGTTACTCATCATCTGTGTTGAGGTGGTTCAAAGCAAAGTGGGTTATTCCAGGTCCGTTCAGGTCAGGGCTAGGTAGATTATTTGCCAGCATAAAGGGATCAATGGCAGAAGGCAAGTAAATTGGATTGGAGTGATGTTTTCTTGTGTGTGTGTGTGTGTGTGTGTGTGTGTGGATTCCTCCTTTGCCTGGATTTTTTTTTTATTTTTGAGGTGTGTGTGTGTGTGTATGTGTTTGTTTGTTTATTTGTTTTTGTTCTTCCTTTCATCCTCGCAAACTTTTTGTCAGATCCGTCAGATTCTGTGTGACGTGCTTTGTCAAGTTTGCTGCAGCACGAGAAAAATGATGTTGTGGCAAGAAATATCAAGGTTAAAAAAGTTTGGCCGGATCAAAACTTCCATCCTTCCCTTCCGCTTTCACTTCAGTTTCCCGTGATTGGTGGGGAGAGTGACTGGATCGAGGCCAGTGTCTAGATCAATTAATCGGCCTTTGACCTCCAACGGGGACAGGTCAATACAGGGTAGAGTAATATTTCATCCCCTAGACTTTTAATATGTAATTTTTTCCTACAATACAAGCTCTCCCAACTCTAAATTAACTTGAATCTAAAAAAACAAAAATCTTTAACTCCCTTCCAAGTGAAAACAATTCCCAAACATTAACCAACTTAATCTAAACTAATAATCATAAATCTGGTTCCTTTCAGTCCAAAACCCAACTCCTCTTTATATATTTACCTTATTTCTTATGTTATCTCATTATATTTGTTAATTTTTACAGAACATTACCTAAAAGCAACAAAGTACAATAAAAGCGAGTCTACCTGGTGGCCGCTCCTCAAAGTAGCATCATTAGCGTCCAAAGAAGACAATTGTAGTTATAGAGATGTCATGGTCAATGCTCTCTTGTTAAGGAGCTCAAGTCAGACCACTTTCAAGACACTTATCATTCAATTTTTGACCACCACTTCGGACCCTTTTATGGGACTGGCATTTCAGTGGGCATTTTTTTTTATTGGATTTTTGTTGCCCTTGGCCAGTGTCCTTCCTACATAAAAAAAAAATAAATAAATAAAAATAGGGCAAAAAGGAAGACATATGGTGTTCCAGAGTTCATCAGCAGTAGGAATAACACAATGTTTTAAAATGGTAAAGGATTTCTGATGGTAGAGTAACTTCATTCTCTTCCCACAGTCCCTTACAACGCTTATTTTTGTACTCTTCCCACAGTCCCTTACAACGCTTATTTTTGTACTAAGCTTTTAAATAGTACTGTAGCCTGGGAAATACTAAAACTATCCTCTTATTTATTTTTTTCTATACGTCAAAGCAAACAATTTTTCGTACAGCTCTGAATGTTATCAAAAGACAACCAGAGGAGTAAACCAGTTAAAGCTTATTACTTCCCAACCCTTCTGCTCCTTATGTCTCACCACCACCACCACCACCACCACCACCACCACCGCCAAGCCAACTCGAGTCAGACCGGGGAAGGAGACTAATAGCGGTAATGAACGAAAGATTTGTTGACGTAATGGGAAGTGTTAAGTCATCGCAAAAAACCTCGCGGGGGATAAGTCCGGACGGATGACGCGTGGCAGAAATAGATATTACTTACCCCCCGAACGAAAAAAGTAGATAAATGACAGAAAAAATGGAAAGGGAGGAAAGGGAGAGTAATAGTTGTGATATTAGATATGTTTTGAAGGGAAGAAATGGCTCAATAGAATCGGGACGAGGGTTCGCTGGTCACATGTGTGGTTTGGGGAGGAAATGAATGGAAGGTTGGTTATGTGTAAAGAAAATAGGAAGATTGAGGATAGGGCCGAGGTGAGAGAGAGAGAGAGAGAGAGAGAGAGAGAGAGAGAGAGAGAGAGAGAGAGAGAGAGAGAGAGAGAGAGAGAGTTGTTGATCCTCCCGTTGAAAGTTTAGGGAAGAGACTTTTCTTAAGTAACCAATTAGATTGCCAATGAAGCGAGAGAGGGAGAGAGAGAGAGAGAGAGAGAGAGAGAGAGAGAGAGAGAGAGAGAGAGAGAGAGTACTTGTATAAAAGCACCTTTAATTACCTGTCTTTCATCATAACGTCACTCTAACGATTAAAAAAAAAAATAGAGAAAAACAAAGGAAAACAAGCATGCGGTGTGAGCTCGTGCAAGTGCGTGTGATAGAGCTGTGCGTGCGTGTGTGCGTGTGCTTGTAGTAAAGTGAACGTACGTACATGTGTGAGTGACAGTATGCATATTTTTTCTCATCTTTTCTTTTCTTCTACATAGTCACAATCAGCGTGTGTGTGTGTGTGTGTGTGTGTGTGTGTGTGTGTGTGTGTGTGTGTGCGTAGGCTCCCCTTGTTCATATAGGAAAGAAACGTGAGAGGAGGAGGAATAGAAAAATGATGAAGAGGAGGAGGAGGAGGAGGAAGAGGAGGAGAACGGGTGAAAAAAGAGAGACGTGCTTGGTGGAGGGGGAAGACGTTAGATAAATAGAGGGGAGAGGAGGGAAATGATCGGAGGAAAAGCAAAGGAAGACGAATAGAGATAAAATAGAGAAAAATAGAAGAGAAACGAGTGGAGGAAGGAGTGAAAGGAAGAAAAGAATGAGAAGACGAATAGAGGAAGGGAGGAAGAAAGGGAAACAGAGACGAATAGGAAACGAGAGAGAAAAAGAAAGGAAGAGAAAGTGAAGGAACACGGTACGAGGAAAAGGACGAATAACAGGAGGAGAAGGGGAAGAGGGAAGAAGGAACAATAGAAGTAAAAAGAAAAAAAAAACACTTGGGAGAGTCGAGAAAGGAATACTAAGAAATAAAAACGGGAGAAAGAACCACTGAGGGATTGTATGTATGATGCGAAGAAAGAAAGACAAAAGCAGAGTTAGTTACGAGGAAATATAACCTGCCCTCTCATTACCCTCACTTACCTGCTCTCCCTCTCTCTCTCTCTCTCTCTCTCTCTCTCTCTCTCTCTCTCTCTCTCTCTCTCTCAACCACCTTCAGTATCGTCACAAGGAAGGTACAGACTCACTTGCTTGAGACTCACTGTAGCATTCTTGACTTTAAACACTTCCTCCTGTCCACCGTCACCTCTACCACCACCACCACCACCATCCCGCCAGCCAGCTAGACCCTGAATTCCGAGACACGTGCTGGCCGCCGAACCAATCCCAATTCGAGTCAACTAATGACTTTATCGTGATTGGGTTGTTTCAGAAAATAAACCGGCGGCTAGATTTGTTTCCTCCCATCAGCACAAATTAGATACCCGAGTGTGTGTGTGTGTGTGTGTGTGTGTTATGGTTGTTGTTATATCTCTCCCTTTCTCTCCATTATTTCCTATTTATTCTACTTCTCCCTGTTTTCCCTCTTTTATTCTCTCCCCTGCCTTTCCCCCTTCCTTTCCCATCCTCCTCTTCTGGCTGTTTATATCGAGCAAGTAGGGCAGGGGAGGGAAGGCGATGAGCGGAAGGGAAGGGAGAGGAAGGGAAGATAAAAGAGAGTGGACGGAATGGAAGGAAAGGGGAGGAACGAGGGAGAGAAGGGAAAGGATGTCTTTTGTAGGGACGATTGGAGAAGGAAATGGTGACCACTCTCATCGATTATATCACACACACACACACACACACACACACACACACCACTCTGATCCTGTACAGTGTTTGGCTATTGGTGCACATATTAAAATAACGGAGATAGGAGTTGACATAGACGTGAAAAAAAATCGTCTGGTGCCTCACCTTGAGAGGAATATTAGGAAGAATTTGAATTGTTGTTTATTACAATTGAAATGACCATCGACGGCTTCTTGAAAGTGCTGAAGGTGACAAGAAAAAGAAAGGCAGAGGGAAATATCCGAGAGTTTGTCATAAAAAAGATAAGAGTGTAAAAATGCTTATCGCGCAGTTGCCAAGTTCAGAAGAGCAGTTACCATGCTTGAAAATAATGGTAAAAGATAGCAGGAGATGCAGCACTGCGGCGGAGTGTGAAAGATTGAAGACAGTCAGTTAAAGGAGGGAAGCTAATGAGGCGGAAAGCATCTGACTCCACCCTACTTATTAAAGCTGAGTGAGCGAAACCTTCACTATATATATGGCGTCCGTACTCCATACAAGGACACGTAAGGCATCTTGGTAAATTATTTTGGAGACTTCAAAATAAAACTGTGCTTGATGACACTTGCACTGAATGCTGTGAGTGACCGCCAGGCGTCCACTGCACCACCACGCACACCTGCACTGACATAACACGCAACACTGCTGGAGTCGAATGAGATCTTGGAAGACTGGCGTTTGTTTGAACTGCGTTTTATTTTTTACAAGCTGACATTGGCTGAAATATAACGTTGTGTACGATTATTTTCTGTTAAAAAGGATATCATAATGAAATTTATACATTTACTTTAACTTCTCTCTTACTCTAGTCTCTGTGCCGAAACGGTGGAATTGAAGATGGTTTATGTGGCTACATTGGTACTTTTATATATTTACTTTGTGCGCATTAACCAGTAATAATTTATACTGAAGTCATTAGATAATGGTGTCCCTCTAAATATGTAACATTAAGTTCTGTACACCTGATGGTTGCAGTAAATGCAATAGATAATTTTGTTACTGACATGAATTTGTCGGCAATTTTTTTTTTTTTTCCCCCCTTCAAAAATCAAAAACTCTAAGCATCCTTCCCACCCCAATAGCTCACCATGCTGGGCCGCGGCAGGAGGTGCGAGGGACGCGGGACAAGGCGGTGCGATATGTAGCCATAATTTTATGTATGCATTCGTTTCAAAATCAGATCGAAGCTGGTCTTTCAGTGGCTAGTTCATCTTCATTATATAAAATCGTTATGATTAAAACATGTTTTTGCTATTATGAAGGATTATGTTTTTGCAACACAGTATTTCGCCACGGCCTGCTGTTAGGGAAATGGAACTCAGATACAGGCAAACATATCAATTACTCATGAAGCTGTTACGGAAATGGAACTCAGATACTGGCAAACATATCAATTTGTCATGAATATTCGGGTTACCAAAGATAATGTTTGAGGCAACAGATAAGCCGCCACTCGCAGCGCTGGCACGTGACTCACCCCTGGCATCGCGCTTCCTGTAAAAAAGAAATTAATAATGATAAATTGAAAGATAATTCATGAAGCTTGTGTTATCATTACTACTTCTGTGACTCAGATCAAAACAATTTCTCTCTCTCTCTCTCTCTCTCTCTCTCTCTCTCTCTCTCTCTCTCTCTCTCTCTCTCTCTCTCTCTCTCTCTCTCTCTCTCTCTCTCTCTCTCTCTATATATATATATATATATATATATATATATATATATATATATATATATATATATATATATATATATATATATTGTTAATGGAACCAGCGCACGTCGATTTTGTTTAGGCCTAAAAATAAAAGAAAACATAACTGTACTTGGGTTGTTGAGGACAGCCTCTAGACCATCCACCACCACCACCACTTGTTGCTGCACTTCCCCGTGCCCTCGCTGACAGCCTCCACACACTTTCTCCTTCATGCTATAATCTTCTAATGTTATAATTAATTAGGTGTACATACGTAACGTTCACTTAGTCGTAAAACCAACCGTCCGTGAACAAAAGAGTATTGTTAATCTTTGTTGGTACACTTTTTTCTCGTTCTTGCAATCCTTGTAATTTCATCAAAGTCTTCATATCTTAGTCTTTTGTCTCCTTTATTTTTACTGGATTACGTGTGTTTGTTATTCCAAAAAATATAGATAATTATTCCTTTTAGCATCCTTTGTTCGTACTTGAGTTTTAAGTCATCGTTTGGAAGAGATGAATAGATCAACGGAGAAATGGAGGAGAAGAAAGAAAGAGAACGAATTTGTACCTGTCTGTCTATCTGTCTGTGTGCCTGTCTGTTCGTGTCTCCCTGCTTTTCTGTCAATCTGTCTGTCAGTATCTGTTTATGTGACTGCACGCCTGTTTATATTTCTCTCCGCTTATTTGTTTTAGCTCAATGAATTTTATATCTTCCCAGTAATAAGCACTGCAGAAAACACCTTCGTATCTGCCCAGCTTCTCCCATTTCCCTTCCCTCTTTCCCGTTCCTCATCCCCTTCGTCTCCTCTTCCCCATCAGAGTAATTCCAGGGAAGAACCAACAAACCCAGCTCAGCCGCAGAAGAAATTGAAGAAAAACACACGCAGGAAAGGAGACGGAGTTGCTTTTGCCTTTAATCAGCGGCAGTAACTTTTAAATTCAAGTAGGAGCGAGATGCGGCGCAGCTCTTGTGGTAATATACGGTGGAGAGGTGGTATTAATATGTGGTGGGAACGTACAAGAGTAATTAATGGTTAGTTTTCGCTTGAGACGTGAGTGAAGTCCTGATTGTTTGATTACATGGGAAACTAGTTATGATTGTTTTGATGGGATTGGTGTTTTGGTGATGCTTGGTGTGTTTCCGTGTGGTGGAGTGAAATACGGAGTGGCGAGGATTGAACGGTGGTGAATTTGCAAGTGGTGGGTGCCGAGGTGATAGTACTACGCCAGTGCACCGCGAATGTGTAAATACAAGTAACAGGTCTGTGGTAAAACAAATACTGCTACCACCGCCATCACCACCAGAGTAACAGATAGTCGAGCAAACTGAATAACGGCGAGTGGCTTCTTGATGAGAGCACATATAAAATTGAAGTTAAAAGAGAGGACTGGGAATCGGATTAAGAGAGAGCAGCTGTAACATAAACGAAAAAGGGGGAAGGGGGGGAAAAATGCATCTGAAATGAAATGTGAATATATATGCAGTACACTGTAAGTATTGGAGGCAGGGCGCAGCACGTAGCTTCAGAGTTAACACAAAATTCTGCACACATTCACTTCGGTCACAAATTTTGAATTCTGTCCTATATGTATATTTATTTGTATGTTGCATTGTAGTATGGAGAGAGAAAGAGAGAGAGAGAGAGAGAGAGAGAGAGAGAGAGAGAGAGAGAGAGAGAGAGAGAGAGAGAGAGAGAGAGAGAGAGAGAGAGAGAGAGAGAGAGAGTGTGTGTGTGTGTGTGGGGGGAGGGGGTTCCTAGTTCTACCTCACCCTACTTTCACTCCCCTTCAGAACTCTTCACATTTCTGTTTCCCATGAATAAGATCAACAAGTCATGCACCGCCAGAGTTTCCTTTTTCTTTTTTCGCTCCAAAATTCCTGACTTGTGAAACGATACATCCATCTAAATCACTGATCATGAGAGGATGGACTTGAGCTACCTGTGAATGATTGACCGTATCGTATTTAACAACATCCTGACTGACAGACGGGATATTGCAATCAAATCGTATTTCAGGCAAGGCAAGGGAGACAGAGACCTATACAGACGGAGAGATGAGATGATATGTTTTGTTGGGATGACAGAATACTTAACAGACAGTCGCTTGAGATTAGTGGGTAAAGTTAGTAGGAGGTTTTTGGGTAATGATTGTGGTGCTCATGGGAATTCACAGCGACACCTTCAGTAGAATCCTTTTCACAGGAACTCCCATCAGGTGGTGTATCAGACACGGCGTCATTGATTATTACCATTGGGGAGCACAGTGTTCTTAGCCTCGTCCTCCAGGGAAAAACAGCAGCTGTGTTCAGGGGATGTAGGTTGGCTGGAGTCTATTTAATAAAGCCGCCCGGACCACAGACGCGCAGATCTTCCAGTCTAGACGTCTGTTTGTTGGGTTATGCTTACTGACTGGTGGCTGGTTCTTCGCTGATGAAGGGAACCCTGCTGCTCTTACTGTTTGTGTTGTAGGAAAGAGTATAGCGAGTTGGCACTTCTCTCTCTGGATTAGCATGGAGACTGTGGTACTTCTGTGTGGGTCTTAAAAAGGGTGTTGACATTTTTCCTTCCTTCATCTTCGTAATTATTGTTGCCATCATCATGTGCTTCTTTTTTCTTTTCTTTTTTTTTTCCTTTTTTGGCTTCTTCCTTCTCTCCTTATTAATATTATTTTCATTAATCATTGTTATCATTATCCTCTTCCTCCTCCTCTTCTTCCTCCTCCTCCTCCCCTTCCATTACTTCTCTTTGTTGCTGTTGTTATTTTTGTTTGTTGTTGTTGTTGTTGTTGTTGTTGTTGTTGTTGTTCCTTCTACTTTTTTCTTTATTTCTTTTTTTTTCTTGTTTTTTCTTTTTCTTCTTTTTCTTATTCTTCATTTTTCTTTCGCCTTCCTTCTTTTTTCTTCTTCTTTTCAGTCCTCCTCTGCACTCAATCCTGCATCACTGAATATTTACAACCTCTACGACACCCATTTAAGGTTTCACTTACAAATTATAAACTTTATGAAAAGCTTAATACACTCTTAACTTCCTTTCCCTCAAACTTTATGAAAAGCTTAATAAATTTTGTCCTGCCTCACCAAACAACCCATTGAAAAAAAACAAGCAGGGGCATCATGACTTGGTATTGGGAAAGTGGAGCAGCGAGCGAGATTATAGTGGTGGTTTTAGGTCGTACAAAAAAATAATAAATAATAAATAAAGGTGAAAAAGGAGGAGGAGGAGGAGGAGGACGACGATAACAACAACAACAACAACAACAACAACAACAACAACAACAGCAACAACAACAAAGAATAAGCGAAGAAGTAGAATGAAATAAGATCAGGAAGAAGAGGGGGAGAAGGGAGAAGTAGGGAAGAAGGAGAAAGAAGCCAAGGAGGAGGAGGAGGAGGATGAAACAAGTGGAGGGCGTTGCGAGGTCGTCCTGCTGACTGGCGACCACAAAGTGACAAATGGCGGGATGATGGTAATGGCGCATCACAGCATATATTTTTCAACCGACTTAGCTCCATTAGACAAGAGACGTCCTGTTGACAACTTGAGTGCACTCCGGTGTAGCTTCTGGGAGTGACGGAGAGCAGAATTCCTGTCTGCGGGTTTCTTGTTCAAGGTTTTTCCCCTTGCCTTCCTCTCGTGTCCCTTATCCTCACCCACCCTGGCCATTGCGAGGCTTCCGGGGGCTTAACACAACTCTTCTCTACATTTCATCTTTATTGCAGGTGTCATTTGTTGCATTAAAAGATCTCATGAAACCGGCGAGGATTTCTCTCGAGATTTTCAGTAATTAGTACCACTCGTACTCACGGTCCTTTTATTGCTCCTCCTGATGTTCACCATATTTAGCGGCCTTAGGAGTCCTCGCCACGGCTGCGGCACAGGCCAGGCTCTGTATTAAGTATGGTCACGTGAGAAAGAAAATTAAAGGTTTTCTCATGCCTGCCGCCACGTTCAGGCTACAGCTGGACAAAAGTGTGCACAATCTCCGTGATTTATCTGGTTCATAATGATGAGACGACGCTCAGTAACTCCTCAGTGTATAGATGCATGTTTCATTTTTTTTTTTTTTCATGGTGACAAGGCTAATCAGTTTTCTCGCAGCTGCCAACTAGTCATGATTTAGAAAATGCTAAGAAACCGGAGGAGCTAAAACTCACTCCTGTAGTACTCATAGGGAACACTGGACCACGGGAAACAACAGACTTCACGGAGGAACTGTACTTGCTCAGGGCGCGTGCCAGTCAGGTTGTGGTGCTAGTGTGTCCCGGGGCTGGCGAGACATGAGGCCACGGAAAATTTCTGGCAGTAACACATAACTGACATTTAATTTGTACTTTTCATCTCTGTTTTGGTCTCCATATGTAAATTAATAATAAAATCAAGTGAATAAGTCAAGTGTATGAAAAATACAATTAGCCAGGCTGCTGACTGGCCTCCGCTGCAAAACTACACAGGGTTGAACGGCTTATTTGTGAGGGCTGCAGCGCATCATACGCCTGTTAATTACGTCTCGCATATTTATGCCAGATAATTAAATCTTTCGTGAAAGAGCTTAATATGGGTTTGCACCATAATTAAGCAATTTGTTACAATGCTACATGAATAGGATTTCAGTTTGGGAAGATTAACATTTTCGTAATTTCCATAATTCTCTCAAAGATATACTGTTGAAGTTAATCCCATGGAAGCACTAAGCGAGTCTCAGGTCGGTGGGCGGGAGTTGCTGGTGGGCGGGACGAGGGCAAGGCGAGCGCCGCACACTTGGAAAGCAGACTCGTAAGTGTTCGTTACCAGGCAACTGCGACGTACAAAATGAGCCTGGCGAGGGGCGCCCCTAGTGATGTGCCACTACGGAAAGCCTAGGTGTTTTGGTGAGCTTCTGTAGCGATCCTGTATAGTTAGTTGCTGTGCTGAGTTTTTTTTTTTCTCTCTCTCTCTCTCTCTCTCTCTCTCTCTCTCTCTCTCTCTCTCTCTCTCTCTCTCTCTCTCTCTCTCTCTCTCTCTCTCTCTCTCTCTCCTCGAATACATGAAAAAAGGATTTTACCATACACTTACAGGTTTCCCAGCTTAATTTCTGAAAGTCCCACTTGTGCCTAAATAACTTTGGCACGATAAGCAAGTCATAACGGCGGGAGAGACGAGTGAAGCTACAGCGTTGAGTGTTGGCGTGCAAGAGTCATGCCATAGGGACTTACCTTTGCGACCTACACGTCAGGATTCATGTTAAGGGGCACGCTATAGACTCCCTATAGGCCGCGTCTCGATGGACGACCGCTTGTGTGTAGCAGTCATTCATCTCAGTCTCCCATCGTATTTGTGGCGGCAGCTTAGGGAAGAAACAACTTACGCTAATGGATTTTGAAGGGGAGACGAATTAACTCAATATTGTTTGAATTTATTACTATGCAGGACTGATCGCGTCTCTTACTTAATGAGAATATACACGTTATCTCCACATAAAGAGGAAGTAAATGAGAGGCAGAACAAAGCGGTACGCCCGAGTTACTGCCCTAATTAGTGTGTGTGTGTGTGTGTGTGTGTGTGTGTGTGTGTGTGTGTGTGTGTGTGTGTGTGTGTATGTGTGTGTGTGTAGTATAATATCGCGAGTACCGTATGAGAATGAAATGAAAATACTGCGACACTGTGAGCACCTTGATGTTATTAAAGACGCTGTTTAACCTTAGAACACTTTAAATGTAAAACGCGTCGTTCATTCCGTGTAAAGAAGATGCATGTAATGTGTTCTTGCCCTTCACTTTCTTTTCATGCCCTTCCCAGCCTGTCAGAGGAGCAGCCGCCGCACACACTCGCCGTCTGTTTCTTGCACTCTTCACACACACACACACACACACACACACACACACACACACACACACACACACACACACACACACACACACACACACACACACACACACACACACACACACTCACACCAAGAAAATGCGCCTCTTAACCTGCCAGACAAAAACAGGAACAAAAATAAAGGTTGTTACAGAGACTTGCTTTGAAGGCGGAATATTTTACGAGTCTTGCAAGAACCATGCACGCTTCCGAAACATTTCAGCGAGCGCACACACACACACACACACACACACACACACACACACACACACACACACACACACACACACACACACACGTAAATACACGTAATCGGAAAGAATTGTAAAGGTAAAGAATGAATTATCCACACGCCTGCTTTTCATGCGCCCTGTTTTTGCGCTCTGGTAAAAAACGTCACATTATCATCATTATTATCTTTTCCGTGTATGCATTTTGGAAGGTCACTGGACGAACAACAAAACGCATACTCCATGATGGCCTCTGGTGCGCGAGAGAGAGAATTGCTTTACAGTATGTTTATTTTTTTACCGAAGACTTCAGCAACTTAGTGCATTACTTTGGGGAGTTTATAAGGGGATAGTTAGCCTCCCTCACGATTGCCTCACAAATAGTCAGGAATGTAGTGCTGCCGAGGGAATGTCTTGCTTCGTTTTCTACGAGTTTAGGTTAGCTTAGTCTCACTCGAAGCTCCTGAAAAATAGGTGAGCTGCAGGCGGACACCTTGGGGATATTCATGTACATGTCTTTCTTCTTCTTTGTCCTTCTTCTCTTCCTGTCTCCTCCTTGTTTTCCTTTTCTTTTTCCTCTGTTTATAATTCTTCTGTCTCGTCGAACTCTTCTTCTTCTTCCTCCTTTTCTATTTACTCCTCCTCTTACTCATTATTATTATTATTATTATTATTATCATTATTATTATTATTATTTTTTTCTTTCTTAATTTCTCAAACACGGACGCTCCCAAAGTAAAACAAACAAAAGAAAGCAGGATAAATAAGAAATGTCCCGCTCCTGGACACTCAAAAACAAGCACAAGGTCCAAGTTCCTCAGGTCGCTTGACGCGCTTCCTTTTTCAGCTTGAGCCTTGAGTCGCAGGAGGGTGAAGGGGAAAAACTGGCCATTCCTTGCATATGGGATCAAGGGCACAGCGGCGCACGAAGGGGACGAGTATTTTTGTTTGTGTTCCTCGTGTTTCCTTCCATGGGAACAGAGTGGGAAGACTGAAAGAAAAGTCTCGAGTGGCCTCCATGCCGGAAAGCTGTGTTTGCTTTTGCTGGGTTTTTTTAAATGTGATCTCTCGCCGCCAAAACTACTGAGCCTCGGTGATGAAAAATTAGTTTCTGCGTGTTGGTAGTTATTGCTTATCCTTGTGTGTGTGTGTGTGTGTGTGTGTGTGTGTGTGTGTGTGTAGTATTCTTTTCTTTATAGATGCATTTATTTGTTTATGAATGCATCATTACTACTATTATTGTTGTCAGCATCTATATCATCATCATCATCATCATCACCATCATTATCATCAACTTGTCATTGTCGGTGCTGATAACGTCATCATAGTTTTTGTGATATCATCAGCAGGTCATACATCAGTCAGCAGTTCTTGACGTCTTGTTTGGGTGACTTCTTCCCCTTGGTCAGCCACGGCAGGCGGAATGTTTACACCAACATTCCCCTCAAGCTAATATCGTGTTGGCGCGCCGAGGGGAGAATGTGGATAGTTAGGCTTCACATCAGTCCAGGAATGTTGCCGAAATTGTTCCTCGCCTTATTTGTTCCTTGTGCGTATTTTCTCTTAACGCGCGCTCGCCCAGATACACACACACACACACACACACACACACACACACACACACACACACACACACACACACACACACACACACACACACACACACACACACACACACATTACTTCATAATCACTGGCCATCTTTTTATTTGTTTTTTTTTCTAAATGTCACGACACTGGGTGACTGTATATCCAGTCTCATCTCAGTTCCTGTCTGGTCTACAAACTCTGTATCTCATATTATCTGTATCCCAAAATTATACGCATTTTTTTTTTCGAATGACGCATCCGACATTATTCTGGACCGGTATCTCAGTGGGCTTTTATTTTTTATTTATTTTTTGTTTAGATTTTTGTTGCCCTTAGCCGGTGTCCCTCCTACATAAAAAATAAAAATTATGTAGTTTCTTTTTATGAAGATATCCGGTCGCATGTACAATCTCTCTTAGAATGAAAATATGAGAACCTGATATGTACTGCCCTCCCCCCCCCCTCCCCGCCCTCTAAGGATATTGCGCTGCATGTTAGTTTGCGGCGTTGCTGTGCAGGTGATGAAAAGCACAAGAACCATCACATGACAGCAATCAGTATGAACTAAAACCACACAATAATACTGACTTTGGAGTATCACTTCTTAAAATTCATTAGTTAGTCTTATGGTCTTATCTCCTTTCACTTTTCTACTATTCTACTTTATATTGGCGTCTGACCATTGTTATAGAGGGCATGAATCTTTTGCAAGCTGCTCGCTGCCTCGACACACCTGCCTTCACTCTTGTTGGTGGGTGTTTTTAAGTATTTCAGCCGCCTTCATGCTCCGGCTGCAGGTAGGCGTTGGTTGGCTTGCGGGTCACGTACAGGGCGCGGTACTGAGGAAGCAAATAGTATCACAGGAGCAGCTGCCTCGCCCCTTTCGCTCTGTTAATGTCTTTTGCTTATCAGCACAAGCACACGCTGCTACTGTTAATGATGGTGATGATGAGAATGATGATAATGCAACTGACACGGACCCTAGCTATTACACACACACACACACACAACACACACACACACACACAGTGATTCATCAGCACAACACGCCGAAGATAAAGAGAAGCAGCAGCATATTACGAGTAAACTTTTATTACTTTTACTAGAAATATATTTGTGAAAGAAACACAGTAGCTCTTTGAAAAAGAAAACTCAGTATGTGATGTTTTCATGTTTCATAACTATATTGTCCAACATTTTCATTGAAATTTTAGATTAGATATTGTAAAGAGAGAGAGAGAGAGAGAGAGAGAGAGAGAGAGAGAGAGAGAGAGAGAGAGAGAGAGAGAGAGAGAGAGAGATCGTAAAAATACAATTTGGTATTCACGATGCTGTGCTGCCCTGCTGACAAACTGACGAGACAAAAAAGACAACATCCGTTTGACGCTTTTCGATGTCATTTTTTTGTATTCTGATCCCGGCGGGGTGCGGCGCGGCGCGTGTTGACAGTACCGGCGTGTGAGGTGCGTCAGGAGTATCTGGTTTCTTGACATGCTCGTCGTGTAAACATCCCAGTGAAAATCTGTTGACTTTCAAATCGGGTTTCCGAACTTGTGCCGGGGAAAAAACAGTCATGTGAAGCGGGGCATGATTAGAACACGTTTTTTCCAACCCCTGTAAAATTTTAAATACCGGCAGCGTTACAGGAGGAAGAGGACTACTACTACTACTACTACTACTATTCCCATATCACCATCACTACTTCTACGTATTACCGTTGTGCTCTTGTGCTCAGTTCCCTCTTTCCTTTTTCTTTTCTTTTCTTTTCTTCAGAATCTGTAGAAGATAAAAAAAAGCCCCAATTTCACCAAGACATTTGTTGAGGAAAACTTGAAAAGAGTTACGCATTTTAGGGGCGAGTCCTTGATGTCTCCTGAGTGTAGAGAAGATTTAGTGAAGGTAAATGGAGGGACTTTTAAGACTTCTTAGCATCGCGTGTCGGAATGAGATTTCTTGCGAGGACGTTAGAAGAAGAGGAAGAGGTGGAGGGAAGAGCGGGAGATTTTTAAAGCAGAGAGAGAGAGAGAGAGAGAAAGAGAGAAATGGAAAACTGCCGTCGCTTTACCCGGAAGAGTTGATAGTAAGACGAATTACACATCTCATTAGATAAAAAGAAAACCTAGACGCGCCGCCATTACAAGGACGCCATTATCTGCCGCTAGACGACCACAACGGAGGCTAATGAGAACGATAGGCGTAGCGGCAGAAGATTGTTACAGCCGCAATACCAGTAATAGTAACAGCGCTAATGGTGGTGATTGTGGTGGTGAAGCCATTAGTGGTGGTGCTGGATATGTTACTGGTGATTTTGGTGATTACAACACTCAATACTGAGGCAGGAGGACGTGGGAGGGGTGGTGAGTGTCAGGGGGAAGGGAGGCAATAAACACAACCTTTTAACAGCTATAGACTAATTTTATGCCAACGCTAACGAGGAGGAGGTCATTACAGGGAGAGTAGGCACGGGGGAGGGGCGGCAGACGAGGGGGCAGGGGGGACTAGCGGTATTTCCTGATTGAGTAAAGGTATCCACATAAGCCAATCACGTGTGTGTGTGGCGTGTTGTCAATTTAGTGCTAATGGGGAGTCCACGCCGGCCCTTGTCCCATAACACACCGAGCCTGCCCCCCATATCCACCTCCCTTGTGCCTAAGCTTGCCTTCCCCATAATCTCCCTTTTACCTGTTCCTTCACTTTTTTCCACCATGCATACCGAAGGAGTTACAGTCTTGATGCATACTGTCATTTCCTCTCGCTCCTTTCATATTTGTCTTACTGTTCTTCCAGTGTCTGTCGATCTGTCTATTTGCTTGTCTCTGTATCTGTCCCCCACATGAAACAGCTATTCCTATTGATAATAAAAAAAAAAAGTGTAGGTCCAGGGACATCGTATTGTAGAATGCCAGATATAAGCCAAGAGAAAAGTGCTTCTCAAAAAAGCAAACTCTGAGTATGTTATAGATAAGAAAAATACATGACCTAATCGAATCTCATTTAGATAAGTGTTGTACTTAGCATGAAGAATTCAAGACAAACGTTTAGCGTGTCATAACGTAAGCTTGACTTTCACCCAGCATCTCACGAAATCTGAAGTTCGTGAAGATGAAGTAAAGATTCCAAATGATGACACGGCTCTGAAGTCTCATGAAACCGTAATAAGTGCACACGAGTGAAGTTATAATGACATACCAATGAAATGTATTGCCATAATGCAGAAGAATCTTTCAGTCAGTCCACGAAATACATAAAAAGAGAGAGAGAAAAAAAAAATAGCAGCATACAGAAGTGGAGACAAAAAAGGATTTAAAAAAAATGTATGACGAGCTGTTGAATGAGTAAAAGTGAAGGGAGTAAAAATATTTGTTTTGCTGCTAGATATCACGTGACTGATACTTCAACGGGGAGAGAGAGAGAGAGAGAGAGAGAGAGAGAGAGAGAGAGAGAGAGAGAGAGAGAGAGAGAGAGAGAGGGGGGGGGGGGAGCTCAAACAAAGCATTCCAGATAATTCAAAAGTTTCCTATTTTTCCTTCCCCGGCTCACGCAAATTACACAAGGTACAGAGAGGCTACCTTTTTTAGAATCGAGGGAACACAGGTGAAGCGGATCGTTCCACGCATCGCTCCGTTTGCTGCTAACAATAAATAAATAACAGACGCCTCGGCTTTATCTGTCTCACGGAGGTTATACACAAGAGTAGCATCAGTTTTCATTAAAGGCTGGGAGTTCTGTGTATTCATCTCTCTCTGTCAGACTCTTCGGGTGTTTGTTTTCTGTCCCAGGTACGTCGCTTCTGTCCGTCTATCTACTCGTATTATTTCATTGTTCTCTTTGTCTGTTATCTATCTGTTTGTCTGTGTCGTTTTGTTATCTATATCTGTGTTTTTTTTCCGCTGCGTACGATTTGAACTGTTTCGTAAGAGCATTATGACACCACAGAAAATAAATTGGCCTTTTTCTTTTTTCTTCTTGGCCAGGTTCTTTTTGTAAACGCCATTATGATCGGGTTTTTTTTTTTTCTTTCTTTTTTTTTTTTCCCTTGGTCGTTGTCCCTAACACATAAAAATCTATTCACGTGTGTGTCTTTTTTTATATGTGCGTGAGGGTGACTAATGCTTACAAAAAACTACCTTTATGTCATCCGTCTACACATCTTACATCTCTGTGTGCCTTTCTTTTCCTTCCTTTGTGTCTGTTTTTGTAGCCGTTACCATCTGTATTGTATATGTTGCTGTATCCTTTAAACACGAGTATATTAATCTGTATATCCATGTTTGTCCGTCTGTCTGACCATTTACTCATCTATCTATCCATGTTTGTATCTGTCTACTCTGTTTATCTATCTCTCTGTATTTTGTATGTCTATCTTTCCATCTACCTAATCCGTCTTTATATCTGTCTGTGCATCCACTTACACCGGCCCATCCATTCATCCCTCCCGCCACTCAGTCTGCTACTCAGCCCACGCAGGAGTCCGTGAAAGGGAAGCGCCAACCCTCCTGAGGCCTGATATTGGCTGGTGGTGGTGAGCACTGCTGACTGAGAGGCTCTCCCGGGAGCGATCGGCGGGGTGCTCATAAAATTACACCACCAGGGTCTCTTGGCAACGGTGGTCGCGTTGGGGCAGGCTCCAGGGTTGTTGTCAGTGTGTATGTAAGCGTAGTGAGTCTGTGTTTACCATTGGGGATTGCCAGAGATTTCAAACAATAATATCTTCCTTTCCGGCCTGTTTGCTTTGACGACACTACAGTAAAGAGTACTAGAGAAGACGAATTGCTGTATAAAAGAAGAGAAAGAAGGTGCAATATTCGACTCCTGTTGTTTGTAATTGAGGATATGAGCGCTTGTTAGTCTGGTAATGCGGTGATGTGCTGCTTGTATAGATCTATATGAACCCTATACTTCAAAGTTTCGGCGCTTATCTCGACTAAATTCCACAGGCTTTAGTCTAGTGGAAGCTATGGAGGGTCTTCAAGGGTGTTTTCATAGCTAGTCAAAGCTTATGAAGGATTCTGCATCATCAGTAGGAAAAAACATCCATGATAGCCGGCTAATCATCTCGATGGCCTGTGAAAAATAATCTTTATGAGAGAACAAAGTGTTTAAGAATACAAACCAACGTATATTGTATGTACAGCACGTATATGTAACAGTGGATACGGCAGAGAGGAGAAAAGTGTAATTTACTGTTGTTATACTTTGCAGGGCAGAGTATAGTGCTGTCCTGCGTGTATAGTGACAATGACGCCCCAGTGTGTTGGCAGAGGCAGGAATGGACTGGCATGGCGAAGGAAAGGATACTGGTAGTGGCAGTGGTGGTGGTGATGGTGGTGATGGTGGTGATGCCGGCAAGTCTGTGAGCACCTTGTCCTAAGTAAAGCTTCGAGACCATCCAGACCCCAATGCCAGACCCAAAGGGAGACAGATAATGAAGGTCTATTGTGAGGCACTCCTACCCTCCTTCTCCCCGCCCTCTCCCGCTGTCCCCTTGTGATTTCTTTCCTCACCACCATCACCCCTTAATTTTCTCGTCTCCCTCCCTCTGCGTTTCCACTTTTTATCCCATTCTCACTTTCTCTCTCTCTCTCTCTCTCTCTCTCTCTCTCTCTCTCTCTCTCTCTCTCTCTCTCTCTCTCTCTCTCTCTCTCTCTCTCTGTTTCACCTCTTCCCCTTCGCGTTACGTTCATTTTCTCTTCTCTACTCGATCCTTCCTCGAGTTCTCCCATTTTTTCACTGTCCTCGGTCCCTCCCCCCATCCTGCACTCTCCCCCCTGAAGAATAATTTTATCTCCTGGAATGCCCTGCCTCCCTTGCTCTCACTTGCTCTCCCCCTTCCTCTTCTCCCTTTTCTCTCCCCTTCCTTTCTTCCGGCATCCCTCCCTTCCCTCCCTCTTCTCTTACGTGTCTTATTTTGTGCATTCCAGACAGGAAACTTGTATTTTTTTTTTTTTTTTTTTTTTTTGGCAGTCGAGTGAAAGTTTCCTATTTGGTTGAGTGGTATGGTTGGTTCCCTGTCTTACGTAACACTCGAGGAAATCCCATTCTTCGCGCCACGTTTTCCAGGGGTGAGCAATACCTACACTTTGGAAGAATGGAGAATATAAATGGCAAGGAAATACATATAAATTATCCCGCTTAAACTTTGCATAAATTTCCATTCTAGTCGGCCGCAAGTGTATAGACGTGGAGATCTGGTTACACGGCAAAGAAATTATCACGGCTTTTTATTTATTTTTTTTTTAGGGGAGTAGGATGGCAAGGAAACTGAATGATAGTCTTATAAAGTAATTTTGTGAACGTGAGGCGGGTTACTGTTTGGAAGAGAATCTGCAGCGTTTCAAAGTCCAAGACATCCTTCTTTCGAGAGGAAAAACGTACGGTCGTTTTGAGAAGCCGCGAAAAAGTTTGGCTTTGATACTAATCGTTTCCGGATACTTTACTTGAGCGGCGGGGGGCGAAGGGAGGGGGACTCAGGTGGGCTAGGGGTAGGCCTGGGAAGGGACACGTAAAGAGAAATGGAGAGGAGGAGGAAGAGGATTTAGCTGATTGATCTGTGTGTGTGTGTGTGTATGTGTGTGTGTGTTTGTGTTTGTCTCTGTCTGTCTGTCTGTGTTACGTAATTGTATTTTTCTATAGCAGTGTTCTATAGGATGGCCAGATTTGGTGTGGCTCATCCTTTAATACTTTTTATCTCATTTTTCTTTCAATCCGTGAATGTTTTTTGGCACGCAGGACTTCTTCTGGTGATATATTCCACTGATTTATTGTCCCCGAGTGTGTTGTGTGTGTGTGTGTGTCTGTTTGAAAGAGAGAGAGAATGTGCGTGCGTGGGTGCGTGTGCTGCCATTGTGATTTTGACTCCTATGTGTACTTAAATTCCGCGTCTGTGTGTCATCCTTGTTCTCTTTCAGTTTAGTCTTGTTCCGTTCAGTCAATTGGATGATTAACTACCTCACCACATCGCATTGAGGGACACAAGACCAGGGTGGTGATGGTTGTTGTGTTTTGAGTCTCTCGTTTACGAACACACACAGGCGAGGACTATTGTTTAAATGTTTAGTTAATTCTCTTTTTTTTATTCTTTTTTTTCGCTGCTCACAGTGTTACGAGGCACTTTGTTCACTAAATTAACAAAGCTGACGAAACAAAAAGAGATGCGACAGCCGTAAATTTTCACACTTTTATTTATCGTTTTACATTTATATAGTGTGCTATTGACTTGGTTAGTGTTGGGGTAATATTTTTTTTTTTTTTTTCCTCTCTCTCAGCAATTGTGACTCTATTGTGACGGGAAAATGTTTTGTGGATTTGAATTATTCTCCCTGTCGGTTTGCTTTTTAAACTTTGTGATGTATTTATTCATTCCATGCCCAGTAATTATGTTTAATAACTCCAGTACATATTCGGCGGACTTTGTGGAACGCGTTGGCTTCCTGTTTATGATAATTATTCGATGAATGAACGGAAACAAAATTAAAAACAGGTACTTGAGGTATTTCTGTCTGTCTGTCTGTCTGTTTGTCCTTCTGTCTCTGTCTGTCTGTCTATCGATCGGTCTGTCTGCATGTCTGTCTGTCTGTCTGTCTGTCTGTCTGTCTGTCTGTCTGTCTGTCTGTCTGTCTCTCTGTCTGTCTGTCTGTCTGTCTGTCTCTCTCTCTCTCTCTCTCTCTCTCTCTCTCTCTCTCTCTCTCTCTCTCTCTCTCTCTCTCTCTCTCTCTCTCTCTCTCTCTCTCTCTCTCTCTCTCTCTCTCTCTCTCTCTCTCTCCATGCATAAGAGAGAGAGAGAGAGAGAGAGAGAGAGAGAGAGAGAGAGAGAGAGAGAGAGAGAGAGAGAGAGAGAGAGAGAGAGAGAGAGAGAGTATTAACAGCCGAGAGTACCTACTAGTATGTATATTTCCCACACTGCTGAGCCTCATCCGAGATAAGTGACGCCGCTGGCCATCCCATCTACCTCCCTTTGCGCGGAAAATAGTACCTCTTTTTCCTCCTGGCGGGGTAGAGGCTCCACACACGCCCTTATCCCCTCCAGATCCCTCCCAAAGCGGCGCAGTTCCCCAGCCTCTCCTCTTCACGTCCTCCACGCCCTGGACATCTCACCATGCTCGTGTGCTGAGTTGGAGGGAAAAAAAGGAAAAATGGTGCAGAGGGCCAGGGATAGGAAGGGTCACATTAGCCCCTCGCCCTTCCATGACAACACAATCGTCAATCAAGATAGAAAATATTATAAGTAGATGTAAATTTGAAGGGAAGATTGGAGAGGAGGTGACGAGTGAAGTGGAAATTATGCAAAACCACACTCACTCGTCCCGTTAAGGCTCCTGGAATATTAAAGTTGCGGAAGACCTCGTGTGAAAAAAAGGGAAAAATGGATGGGAAGCATTTAAGGGTCATAACTATAATATTAAATACATGAATTGATATATTAGTGGTTTTAACCTTCGAGGGCAGCCTGGAGGAGCACAGAGGTTATGTTATTCCCGTACCAAGAGTTTTTTTACGGTAATTTTCTCTGTTTACTTAAATTATCGTATTTATCTGATGGCTAAGTTGAATTTAAACCTCTTTGGTAAGCGTATGAGGTATATGTAGACTATATTATTATTATACCGATAATTTTTACGCTAACTTTCTCTCCTTACTTAAATAATCGTATTTATCTGATGGTTAAGTTGACTTTAGGCCTTCATACAACCTTTTGTGCTGCCTTGCTCCCTCCCCCTGCCCGCCGCCGCGCCCTCGTCGCCGCCGTCAGTGTGCCGCTGCTCCTTCCCTCGGTGGAGGCGCCGCGTCTTGGTCTTTTATCTGGTTCTGGCTTTCAGCTATTGGAAAAAGTTTTCTGATCTCATATAATTTTAAAAGAATATATATTTCCTACAAACACTTACAGGAGTCCAGTTTCTTTTCCTTTTGTTTGCGAGACCACTGAACTAACAGAGAGAGAGAGAGAGAGAGAGAGAGAGAGAGAGAGAGAGAGAGAGAGAGAGAGAGAGAGAGAGAGAGAGAGAGATGGGGAAAGGTGGATGAGAAAAAATTGCATTAATAATGTAGTAATATCATATATAATATCCACAAACCAGTGGGCTCCCTCATGGCCGCGGGCCTTGAAAGGCTCATTTCTCTCAGCCGCCACGACCTTCACTGCCACGTCCTTGTCTCTTGGGTCTTGCTTATCTTCAGGTCATTTTCTCTGTATTTTGATCCGTACGTACGAACTGTCCAGGTTATATGGCAGTCCCATGTCCCACATTGTAGTACAGGAAAGAAAAATATAAGTTACAGTGGTGTAAACAAATACAGAAAAGCAGAAAAATGTGCTGGAATTCTCGCTTTGCTCGAGAATGTTCTGGGATAGCCGATGACAGCTTGATGCTCTGGGAAGCAGGAATGTGCAGGAGTTCTTGGTGACTCCTTCGGGAATGTTCTGGGACAGACAGTGGCAGTCTGAGGCACAGAGAAGGAAAAACTTTTAGTGATGCTCGTTGACTTATTTGGGATTATTTTACGACAGACAATAACATCCTAAGGCAAAGGAAGCAAAATATGGCCTGATATCCCCACTGGCTCACCTTCACCATAACCTTGGCCAGGGGAAAGAAATATTTTAGGCTTCGTGTTAGTTTTTCTCTCTCTCTCTCTCTCTCTCTCTCTCTCTCTCTCTCTCTCTCTCTCTCTCTCTCTCTCTCTCTCTCTCTCTCTCTCTCTCTCTCTCTCTCTCTCTCTCTCTCTCTCTCTCTCTCTCTCTCTCTCTCTCTCTCTCTCTCTCTCTCTCTCTCTCTCTCTCTCTCTCTGTGGGGCGGGAGCACTGGCCTGGGAATCCTCAGTACCGCTGTGCCACTCTATCGCTTCTTATCACATGTGGAGCAGCAGGAAATAAAGACGATAAAAACATGAAAGGAAGGAATGTCGGATTAAAAGAAGATAGGGACCGACAGGAAGCAAGGGAAATGTGTACCTGGGCGTTTTCATGTTGGTGTTAATAATCACATTGTAATTATGGGGGTGAGAAGCTTCTGCTGTCGCTCTTATCTTTGAATGAGTCATTTTCCCGGTGATATCAAGGGATTAAACACCTTCTTGAGAATTCTGTTTTAATACTTTTAATACTTTAACAAATGGATTTAACATATTCTTTCAAATGTAGAACAGTGAAAATTTCTGATATCATCTTTTTATCTTTTACTGTTATACTTCATCGATATCTCATTGTTCTGGATTTGCTAAAGTCCTGCAGACGAAACACAGCAGGAGCCGTTGATGGTGTGTCACTCTGTATAAACAAATATTCATCAGTGTCATGGCCATGCAAAACAATTTCCAAATATCAATGATTACTTGAATTCCATTACCAGACAATGTGAAGTATCGACGTTTTCAATTATATATCAAGCTATTAGGGCAAAACCTAAAGGTGAATATATTCAGTTATTGCCTCCATATATATGATGAAAATATAAGTAAAGGAAGATGCGTTAGGACCGAGTAATAGGTGCTTACCAGTAACGGAGAGGAAGCCATACAAATATTGGTTGAGTCTTGGTATTGAAAGATGGAGAGAGAGAGAGAGAGAGAGAGAGAGAGAGAGAGAGAGAGAGAGAGAGCTGTTGTTGTTGTTTTTTTGTTGTTGTTGTCTTTGTTGCTTTCGTGGATAACTTTGATATGTGTATGTGTTCTTTTGTGTTTTGAAAGGGACAGACTGTGTAGCAAAAAGCCAAGCAGCTGTAAATGTCCTCTCTTGTAATTAGATATCCCTGGCGTCTCTTTCATTACAGTTCCAGGAATTATTGAAATAGTTGTTCCGTTAACACTCAACATTTGCGTGGCCAGCGAGAGCGACACAAAACCATCTCCCGAGACCCGTCACACACACACACACTCACACACACACACATATCTCGAAGTTTATATCGTACACATCCTCGCTAAACATGACCGTAGAGGCTCCTGAATTATGTGAAGTAAAGGTTAATTAAGACAAGCTCCCACTGCGACAGAAATGAGGACGGCTAGTGGAAAAAGAACAGCGCCATGGTGGAATATTTTCAACAAAAGGAGGACAGCAGGTAGAGGAGTGGGCTGGCAGTGAGGGGAAGGAGGGGGTGAGGAGGTGAGGGAGACGTGGTGCGGGTTAGGAAGGGACGAGAGGGATCATTAAAATACATTTTTTGTCTTTTTCTTTCTCTTTTTTTCCTTTCCAGGTTGATGCAGCGGTATAGTGTGACTCGTTAAGCTAAAGATTCACGCTTCTTGTTTGTGCCTCACCCTTACTTGCCCAGCTCCGCCCAGCCAAGCCCAGCCCACGCTACCCGACGTAAAAATAAGAATATTGATAAAAGAATTATTTGAGGACGACACGAGCGAGCTGCGCCTCTCTCTCTCTCTCTCTCTCTCTCTCTCTCTCTCTCTCTCTCTCTCTCTCTCTCTCTCACCCAACCCGCCGCGGAAGTAATGAAATTCTCCTCCATCATGGCACAGAATATAATGGCGTTAGGTGCAAGCCTTCAGAAAATTGGCTTTCCTGAGAAAAACCCTTGCGAGTCCATACAGATCACCACATTATAGCTAGCGAACACCATTGCCCCGGAGACCTGACGAGGGAGAGAAGAAGCAGACACAGGAGGAGGAGGAGGAGGAGGAGGAAGAACAAAGAGACAGTAAGTGAAATTTTGTGTCCCGTTTTATTTAATATCTTTTTTTTTTTTTGCAATTGTTTGATTTTTTTTTCATTCTTCTTCTTCTCTCCTCTTATTCTTTATTCATTTCGCTTGTCACTGTATATTTTCTTTCTTTCTTGCCTCCATTCCTGTCTATGTTATTTATTTTTTTCATTTACTTACCCTTTTCCCTTGTTTCCTCTTCCTTCCTCATCCTCGTCCTCCTCATATTCTTTCTCTTTTTTACTACTACTAATACTACTACTACTACTACTACTGCTACTACTACTACTCGTTACCACTTCTGCTTTTCATCAGTTGCTACTCGTATTTTCATCGTCTCTCCCTCCCCTCTTCTACTCTCCTATTCCATCAGTCCTCTTTCTCTATATTTTCTATTCCTTTCCCTTCCCTTCCCTTCTCTTCCCTTCCTCCCATCCTGTCCCTCTTTCTACTGACTTCTCTTTCTCCTCATCCTTTCTGCATTTCTCTATTTTCAATTTTTCTCCGTATTTTGCTCTCTCTCTCTCTCTCTCTCTCTCTCTCTCTCTCTCTCTCTCTCTCTCTCTCTCTCTCTCTCTCTCTCTCTCTCTCTCTCTCTCTCTCTCTCTCTCTCTCTCTCTCTCTCTCTCTCTTGTTTCTCATTTCTCTTTCACCCAAACCTTTCCCACATTCTTTTTCCTTTATTCCTTCTTTTCTTTATTCTCTCTCTTCCTCCTCCCCTCCTCGTGAGTCTATTTCCTCTTCTCCTTCTCCTCCTCTTCCTTCCTTTCTTCCTTCCTTCCTTCCTCTGTATTTCATGTCTTAGCCTCTTCTTTCTTTCGTCTCCCTCCCTCCCTCCTTCCATCTCTCTCTTACTCGACTTCACCCCCACTTCCTCCCTTCCTCCCTCCCTCCCTCTCAGCCTCACCTTCCCACGAGCACTAGAAATGGTCTCGTGCCGTGAATTGTGAAAGGCTAAATTGCATAGCGGGCCCTCACCACCGGCTTGGGAAGAAAATGTGGAACTGGTAGAAGTGGAGGGTGGGGCGGGCCGGGGCGAAGCGCGGGCGAAGAGGGATGGAGAGGGCGAAGGCTTAATGGATGTTAGAAAACGTTTAAAGGATATTAGAAATGGGTGGTAGAATACGAAATGCTTGTTAGACTGTTAGGGAGGGGATGAAGAAGGGTTGATTAGTGAGAGGGGAAGGTGGGTAGAAGGGTTTGGGGTGAGGTTTAGTTCGGGAGGGTTGGGGTGATTGGGGGAATGGGTGATGAATGGTAGAAAGAGCATTGTGGCGCTCTCTTTCTCTCTTTCTCTCTCTCTTTTTCTCTCCCCCATCTCTTTCTTTCTTATCTTTGCCCTCCGACTTTTTTTTTTTTTTTTTATCTTTTTTTCCTGCATCTCTCTTTACTCTTACCCTGCATCTCTTCTCTCCTTTGATCCTCCTCCGCAGAAATCACTCGAGCTTCTGCATCTCATCACCAGGTTCCCAGACACGTGAGACTGTCGCCTTCTTCGTCCTGTCATTATCACTTTGAGTTCGGTTGGCACGTGTAGAGGTTAGCGTGCCTCTAGGAATTTCAGGCCACGGTTCGAGTGTTGACGGTGTTTGCACGTACACTAGCAATGTTTCCCTTGCCATGTGAAATTATTAGAGTCAGGGAAAAGACATGAATAAGAACCTAACAGAAAATAAGGGAAGCTGCAAGAAGCCATCAGGCCTACACGTGGCAGTCCTAGTATGAAACATAGCTGCCTGTTTTCACCTATCACTGCCATCCATAAATGTGTCTAGCCTTCTTTCAAAGCGTGGATGTCTGAGAGTAAGTAATATATTGACTGACTGGTAGTAAGACGCCGCAACAACACAACCACAAGGAAGATCAAAGGGGAGAACAAATATCAGACCTGCTGACCCTTACGAATGTGATCGATATAGAATACACAATGTCATTTGGTGCTTAAAGGTAAGGAATTCAAAGGTTCAGAGGTCAGAGAGACAGAGGTGAGTGCTGAGACAATGCGTAACCAAACCTACTGTAAAATCTATGAGCCACGATATTTAACTTGCATAAATGAAGGCCACCAACTAAAAAGATAAAAAAGATTGCTACTTATGCGCTTGTCCAGAAACATAACAGTTCCCATAACACGTATACCAACACTAACGCCACCGTATGCGTAGTAACACAATCATCCCAGGCGACATGAACGTGACGTTAACAAACTTTTATTACCGCGCGTTATTATGTGCTACGAGTCTTCAAGCTTTTTATCACCGCCATAAAGTTAGCGGCAAGGAAACACAGAATAGCGGTGGCGAGATACATTAAGTTGCCCTCCGGAGAAAATAAGGCAAGAGCGAAAAGATGGAGCAAGGTCACGGGAAGCGGAGAGAAGGCAGGAGAGATGCAGACACCACACGTATAACGCCGTATTCAGAAACGTGTTGCTCTCTCATCTCAACTATTTTCAAAGGCCACGAAGATGATTATCCGGATTCTCAAGAGTGTTTGTCCTGTTAATAATGTAAAAATCTTCTTAATCTGTCACTTGAACCATTAGAACACCCTTATAAACCCGTGTAACTTCTACTAGAGCCTTTTAAATATAGTGGCGGTGCAGCGAAGGGGTGTTTCAGAATATGGATCGTAATAGGTGGCAGGGGTGTAAAGAGTACTAGCATAGGAGTATTGAAAGGGGGGCTGCAAGTGTGAGTACAAGAATTGGCAGCAGGAGAAAAGCAAAGTCAACATTTGTAGGAACAAAAGGGGAGAGAAGAGTTGGAAGTGAAACGAGAAAGGAAGGAGAGTAGGAGAATAAAAAAAGAGCGAAGTGAATTGAACGGAGGGAAGACTTAGAGAGAGAGAGAGAGAGAGAGAGAGAGAGAGAGAGAGAGAGAGAGAGAGAGAGAGACGTAATAGTTCCTGTAGGGAAATGTAGAGGAATCACACACACACACACACACACACACACACACACACACACACACACACACACACAAGGATAAACATTTATTATCTCGTACCAAATACACTGCAGCAAATAGATGAAGGAGACGAAGCTGGCAAGGAGAAAACAGAGGGTGCCATTCAATATTGCCTTTGCTCCTTTACGAATTCTTGGTCACCTAACCCCTGAGACTAGTGCATAATTCAGAATGTCAGAGAGGCGGTACGCTGAAGAACAATAGACCCAGCCTTTACCTTCCGTGTAAGCTTTGAAATGTGAATTATAGGCAAGAGCAGGAAGGTGTCGTAGTCCTGGAATATACAAAGGAAATCTAAATGTAGGTCCATCCCTTTCTCTACTCTTTGTTTTTCAGGACAGTAAATTCAGTTTAAATTCCTGGACGGCAGTGTTTTTCTATGCGGTAACATGTCTGGCTGTTCTTGTTTTATCTTTAGTTCTTTCTCTTTAGGTAGGAAGAGTTTTTTTTGTTTTGTTTTTTATCTAAATATTTCACTTTTTTTTTTTTTATAAAGATCGCTAGTTTTAAAGAGCGTGGCAGAATCTATAAGCAACAAACATTTCTTGGATGGTTTTGGGGCAATCAACTCAATGAAAACTCTCGCCATTCGTGTAACAAACTCTGGATAGCCTCCTTGAATTTTGCGTTGGAAAATGTATTAGTCTGAAAACTTGATGGGGCTCGGTATAGAGAGAGGCGTGGCTAGATGTGTGAACAGTAAGGTCACATGGCTGGGCAAGGTGTAGAAAAGGAGCACTGGCTTGGTATTTCTATATAAGGTCCTTCTGATTCACTTATAAAGAGGTTCACTGAAGATCCCTTTTTTTATTCTTTTCTTTTAAGTATTATTAGTATGCGTTTACAAAAGGAAAGGACAAAATCTCTCTCTCTCTCTCTCTCTCTCTCTCTCTCTCTCTCTCTCTCTCTCTCTCTCTCTCTCTCTCTCTCTCTCTCTCTCTCTCTCTCTCTCTCTCTCTCTCTCTCTCTCTCTCTCTCTCTCTCTCTCTCTCTCTCTCTCTCTCTCTCGCTCTCAAGGTCAAGACTCTCATTCCTGCTTCCATTCTTCCAATACCTGGAATACTTCATCTTCCAACAACTGTCTCTTGGAAATCACAAGTAGGAAATTTTGCGAGGTAGAGGCTCTCGTCCTGCCAGCCTTTGTTTGCCACGACTCACCAAATTCCTCTCTTGTCTCCCTTCATTGTTTTTCCTCATTGTTTACTCAGCGTTTGCGTACACTGACTGATAACATTGTTTTCATCTATTATTTTTTTGCATCTTTTGTGTTGACTGCTCTTGTCATATTGGTTTTTTGTTCTTGTTTTTTTTTTTTTTTCTCCAGTTTACCTATTATTTTTACTGAATGTACTCCCGCCATTTGTTTTTCTCTCTAATCTAACTAATTATTTTCTGAAAGTTTTCGTTATGTATAGTTTTTTTTTCTTGCAGTTATTTCTTGGACATTTTCTAGTGGACGTTTTCATTGACTA
>NC_087177.1:1525000-1600000 GCF_035594125.1 Scylla paramamosain
TTCCTTCTCTCGTTCCCTCCCTTTCCCATAGTTTCTCCCTCCCTTCCTTCCTCCCTCGCTCCCTCTCTTCCCTCCTCAGCCATCTCGCTATCAAGGAAGTCGCAATAACGGCACTTTCCCTCTAATTTCGGAGATCTTTGAAAGGTCTTGCGAGTGTCAACACCGACCGACACTGTATTCTCTTTCAATGCCGCGCACAAACACACACACACGCACGCACGTATTGCCTGTAAGCATCCCTCGTTAGTGCGTGTGTTAGTGGAGGGGCAGTAACCATGAGGACGGCCATGACATTCTTCCCAGGAGTACCCAAGTCGAGGGTCGGTCACACACGGCACCTTCTCAAACGTCGACTTTCCGTGGAGAGGGAATTTTGTCCGGAAAAGAGCAAACAGCACTGGACGTTAATGCTGCCCTGATGTAGTGTAATTCCTTCCCCTACTTCCAGCCTTTAGCTTTCCCAAATTGCCGCGCCATTAACGCAGTATATCCCTATCATAATTATGTAATAATGTTTGCTCCATCCCTCACGCTGGCTAACACCACCGCGCCGGCTGTTTACGAATAATTTAAACGCTGCCTGATCGGTCGGCGCGCCTCGCTCTTCTCGCCTTCATTACCTGGGAAGGCCATGAGGGAGCACAGGTGGGCGGGATGGAGGAGCATACATGTCTGTGTGTCGAGGCTGGTGGCCGGGGAGCGTGACCAGGAACATCGGCGTGGTGCAGCAGGTTGTGCGTGGCGGCCTTGGATCATTTTGGTCACCCTTAACTTGTATACAATGTCAGCCATGTATATAAATGTAATACTCGTACTGTTATTACTCTGCTGGCGTTGAGCTGACAAGTGGCGGAGATAGGTAACTCATTCCCCCCTATATTTACCTCAGTCGCTTTCAACCACCGTCACTAGTTAGGAGTCCCAGAGTTAAAGGGGAAAACATGAGCCGAGATCCTCCACAGTCTTTTATGGCAAATGAATGTGTCGGGACTCAGCGCTGTCTCCGGGAATCTTGGAGTCACGGTGGATTCAAGAGGCGCGGCGTGTACGTAAACTCAGGTGAAGAAGGAAATTACCCGCTTTGTAGCACAGACAGAACGTGTGAATATTTTGCAGTTAAGTCCAAGCACTATTTTCCCGACGCAAGTGTCTACAAGATGGAAAATTATAATCCAAAACTGACTACTGCCTTGTGAATTGTATGAATCTAACAAATATGAAAGAGAAAACTAAATAACTTCCTCCACTGATACAGGTGCTCGCTATCCTTGAGTGTACGGCGCCACTCGGTATATAGACATTTAATAGCCACCACGGGATGAGCGTTACCAGTAGTGAAGGGCTTTGGTGTCCCTTAAAAGCGCAGCGTCGGGATTCTACTAATGGCGTGACGCGTGGCCATACAACCAGGAAGTGTACCAAACGAGGGGACTGAAGAGGATAACTTAATACAGTGGATATAGGGAAGATAAAAGGTGAAAGGAAGAGAGACAGCGCAGAGAATGATATGAAAGGACACGGAAATGTTATAAATACAGGGAGAGGTGGAAAAGGAAGGACTATGAGATATTTAAAGGGGAGCTGGAGGGTTACAGCACAGCAGGTCTGGAGGTACAAATGGAGATGAAATAATTTTTAAGCGAGAAGTGAAAGGGAAGAAATTTGGATGTGAAGAGAGGGAGAAATAAGGATGAAACCTGCAAAATAATAAGCCGAGAGATGACGTGCAGATCCCAGACAGGCTTTCAAATAGAGAGAGAGAGAGAGAGAGAGAGAGAGAGAGAGAGAGAGAGAGAGAGTAAAAAGAGAATCTCCTTCCATGAATCTGAATGAAGGAAGCCAGAATGAAAAGTGAAAATGACGTGAATGAGTAAAAGACGATGAGACGACGAAAAGAAAAAAAAAAACTATTCTATTTCATCACATTCTTTATTCAGTGACGTCTACTCGTATTTTTCACAATCCTGACAATCTCCACTAGGACGGCTCTATGTATGCATCAGGATATTGAATGGATTATATAGAGCAAAAATTATAAATGATGATACAGTTCAGATGATTATTTAGGGAAAAACGTGATACAGATGTGAGATGTTTGTTTAAAATAATTGTTGATAAAAGATACACACTGCTTACGTTCGTGTCTCCATCATTAAGACTGACTCACACAAGGAATGTACTCTGAAAAAAAAGTCTGTCGCTTCATCTCAATTCATTTTAACACCCTGTAGTGGAAGTACCTGGGGTTTACAAGGGCACTTATGTTTCCAGTAATAGTTCTACAAGTAGTCTGCATCATAAGGAAAAAACCTCATTAGTCACCCCTGTAAACTCTGAAGATGTCTTGATAATAATAAAAAAATAAAAATAAAAAAAAGCGTTTGAGAACATTAGTCATTACCTGCAACAGTCACCAGCGAATATAGAGAGTACCCTTGTGTGCATCAGTGGCAACCCGTACAAGTTAAGAAAGAGATGTCCAGCGAGAGTAACTTCCCTTCAGGCTAAAGTTTCCTGTAGACGTGTCCCTCGCAGACTGCCAGAATGCGGCGGAATCCTGCGTGAATTCAAAATAGTATGTTGAGATGTTGTCCCTTCTCTCAAAAGCGTGTAACTCATCTTTTTCACCCCACCCTGCTCGTCCGTGTGTGAGGAGGGAGAAGCTTGTGAAGAGCATAGAGGAGGTGACACTAAAAGCCTGTTGAGTTAGATGTAGGAGGACAGGAGGAGGTGAGGAAGGCGAGGTCCTGGCTATGGGTGACTCGAGCTATACAAGAGAGTTACTGGTACTTGATGTGTGCGTGAGTGAGAGAGAGAGAGAGAGAGAGAGAGAGAGAGAGGGAAGGAACTAATGTTTAGTAAAAAGATCAAAGGTTCATTTCATCATCATTGTATACCTCCTCCTCCTCTTCCTCCCCCTGACACGCCCTTTTTCTCCCCCTCACCACCTCCCCTCCTACCACGTCCCCTCGACACTCACCCCTCATAGCCAGGGCTGTCACTCACTCCTCTTCCTCTCTGTCCCTCGCACCGCCCGCCACTTACTCTTCCAGCTCCCGTCACACCCCCGTACCTCCCCTCCTTTACGCCCTCTCCTTCACCTCCCCTCCCTCATGTCCTCTCTCCTTCACCTCCCCTCACTCACGCCCTCTCTCTCTCTCTCTCTCCCCCCTCACCCGGCAAAACATTTCCTTCACTTATCAAATTTTCCGTAATGGTGACTGCAACTTGGCAGAGACGTGACGCCTTCAGACAGTCCTCTTTGGCTCCTCCAGTATATCCAGTGTAATGGTTAGTTTTTTGTGTGTTTTTTTTTGTTTTTTTTTTTCATCTCTATCCTTTCTTTTTCTCTTTCTCCCTTTCCCTTTGTCGCTTCACCTCTCTCTCTCTCTCTCTCTCCCTCTGCTCAATTCTTTCTTTCTTTCTCTCTCTTTCGCCTCTACGTCTTTTATTATTCTTTTACTCACCAGTTATTCAGTTTTCCATCCACTTTTTGTATATATGTATTTTTTTTTTTTTAATCTTGCTGTGAATGCTGGCAGTCCGTCCTCCTACTCCTCCTCCACCTCCACCTCCCCCTGCCTCCCTCCCTCCCTCCCTTGTTCTTCCTGATAGATCCTGCTCGTACATTTTCACTCCTGGAATTCTGATGTACGAGCAATTCTCCAAACTCGTAATTGACATGTTAGTTCGACTATCAGCGATTTTATATGTGAGTTGCATTTTTATTTGTGAAGAGAGGGGGAGTGTTTTTTTTTTTTTTTTTGGGGGGGGGAATTTTGTTTTGTTTATTGACGTTTCTGTGAACACAACGACTCCCGCGTGTATCACCTGAGCGCTGAGATCAAATGGCGCCAGTTGAAGGTCATGCACTCAACACAATGGATCTGGTGTCCGTTTTCAGAAACTCTTTGCTCTCTCACCTCGATTATTTTCAAAGGCCGCAGAGATGATTAGCCGGGTTCTCAAGAGTGTTTCTTCCTGTTAACAACATTGAAATCTTCTGAATCTGTTCCTAAAGCCGTGGAAACGTCCTTAAAAACATGCGTAATTTCATTTAGAGCCTTTTGAAAGTGTTCCAGAATGTGGTCCTGAGACGCGAAGTAGTGTTTAGTGTTGGTGTTATGAGAAAACTATCATTTTTTTTTTCTTTATAGTGAGTAGAAGTGGTAGAGGCAAAGGCCATTAGTGCTGCCATTATCTAAAATGCAGGTACACACATATTTATTTCATGGAATCTAAAGGTTTCGAAAATGCTGTTTATTTTATGCGAGATATTTATATACTTTCGCTGGCTGACTAATATTTGATGTGTCTCTTGGTATTTAACAATTATAATGGCCGATCTGTCAAGCAAATTTATTATTCAAAACACATGAACGTTTTAGAGAAATGAAAAATTAATTGTTGCTTATTTTAAACCTGAGGTTTTTATGTACATCACCACCTCTCTTGTCTCCCCATCGGCCTTCCCTCCCCTCGTCTTTAGCCTCGTTTCCCCTTCTCTTCCCACTCCTTTTCCTCTTCTTTTTTTTTCCTCTCCTAGTTTCCCCTATGCTCCGCTCCTCTCCTTTACCCTTCCCTCACCTTTACCTTTCTCTTCCCCTTCTCTTTCCTATCCCAACCACGCCCCCGCCTCACTGCCACACCAGAAAGCAGAGCGGAGGAGCTTACAATTCTTCGCTGGTAACTTGAGGTCCCTTACCGGTGGTTTCAGTTCTCTGTTTGGTTGTCCCACGGCACGCAAACCTTGCCTCGGACACTAAGTTTTTGTAAATAATAATTCTCCCTTCTTATTTGTTCCTGTGATTTTCCTTCTTTGAAACCTGAAGGGGTTGGTTTTGTTGTGAAGAAGCAGCGCAGGTCAACAGTCAATAAACAATGCCCGTTGTTCTTCCTGCACTGCAGACAGATTGCTCTTGGCATGTCTTGTCTTTCATGTTGGCGATTCTTTCAGAGAGAGAGAGAGAGAGAGAGAATGGGAAAGCTTAGGGATGTTTTCTGTTCTTCAGTAATTATATATATATATATATATATATATATATATATATATATATATATATATATATATATATATATATATATATATATATATATATATATATATATATATATATTCACATCTGCACAGTGTTTGACAGTGTTTGGATAGGAATATTGGCAGCACGTCTCCTTCTCCAAGTTTCGTCTGTTCCTTGGCAGGGAAACGCTGTGCCTTCCTTCGACTGTTCTGGACTGAATACCCTCACGAGAATCTGTTGGAGACAGTTGTCGGCAAATATGTCGAGTGTTTCCTCCAGACGGACGCTTCAGTGCGTCGAAAGCAAGCAATTCAGCGCGGCATCACAGCTGTCCTCGATGCATAAGTTAAGCGCCGTGGCTGTTTCCTACCGCTCAAGATAGGAACACTAGAGAATGATTCAGGGATGCTCGAACTAGCGACACAGCATGGTCACTGAAAGCACCAAGCCGCTCTGACCCTCCTGGCATCGTGAAGGAGCCTGGTAGTGAGCCATCTGAGAAGGGCCAGGAAAGGATTTTCCAAAATCCACAACTGAAGCTGAAAACTGTCTGGGCCCTCAAGTTAGCAGCAAGTCTTGAAGGAGTTTCTGGAAGAGGTTGTCAGTGATATGCTCCAAGACCTGAATCACTGGGAGACACTATTGCATTTAAGTGTTTTGACCTCTGGAAATACTACATACTGTTTTAAGAGTGTGTGTGTGTGTGTGTGTGTGTGTGTGTGTGTGTGTGTGTGTGTGTGTGTGTGTGTGTGTGTGGTGTGTGTGTGTGTGTGTGTGTGTGTTCAATTAATCACACTCATACGTTTTCAGTTTACACCATTACGCCCGTGCCGGATGTGTCTTCAGCCTGCCTCTCCCCGCCTCGCGCCACACCCGCTTGGCCGCTTGCACCTCATTTCATTCACCACCACTTCATTGTCATCATACTTTGGGTTCACAAAGGGACAGTTTTGCATGTAGAGTCACCATATGTATTAGGAACACCACAATGATATCGAAGGCTATGAGAAAAGGGAGAAACGCAATAATTCAAATCGAAATGCTGCAGGAAGAATGAACGAAGCTAATGAACTTATTTTTTTTCAGACGAGGACACTCTTAAAAAAAATAAGAATTGGGAATAATTTACTAAGGAAGGTTACATCAGAAATTTAATCTCTTTACCTACCCTGTCAATATTGCTCATATAGTACGTATTATATGTATAGTCTTCCTGAGATCATGTCTTCTATATTAAGCTCCTATATTGGTACGTAACTTTCATTCGTTTTAATTAAGGCAATAGTTCTTCAAGTGTTGAATTTTTTGTTAGCTTCTATTTTAGAAGGTTTTGGAAGCCATTCAATATACACATGAAAATTGTTGATAGGCTTTCAAGATTGGTTTAATTAAAAAGTGGCGTTGCGGCTTTGAAAGGTTTACAATAATAGAAAACTAAAATAAAATCCCAAGTTTGTTAGTTAAGTGACATTTTCGTATTGAAAGGGTAATTTGTAGAAGGGAAGATGATACATACACAATAAGAACTATGGTAGATATCTCGAAGAATAATAGAAAGGAGTTTAACGGAAAATAAAAGAATCTGAATCTCGCTCGGACAGAATCTTCACCTCCTCCCCCGTGACGCTCGCCCGCCCTTCCTGCACTGTGAACCTTGCCCCGGCCAGCCAGCCACCGACAGGAACGAAGTTAGGAGACATTTTACACTTTTGTGGTTTTAGCAGATTCGATTAAATCATTTCCTTCTCACAGTTTTTTTTTTTTTCCTACCAGATTATTGTTGTTGTTGTTGTTGTTGTTGTTGTTGTTGTTGTTGTTGTTGTTGTTGTTGTTGTTGTTGTTGTTGTCATTACTACTACTACTACTACCGCCACTACCGCTTATAATGGTATTACGTATATGATGTCTACCTTTCGTGTGCGCTTTAAGATGGTTTTAATTATTCATTGTTAGAGAGAGAGAGAGAGAGAGAGAGAGAGAGAGAGAGAGAGAGAGAGAGAGAGAGAGACGAAGGCAATAGTTAGTTTAATCGACTTACTTTCTTTCACTGACTCCAATCTCCTAGAGCCAGCTGCAGCCTTAGCAATTTTTTTTTTTTTCCTACTTTACTCTCGCTTCTCTCAGGACTGACTCCGCGCTGGCCAACCCAAACAACGTCCTCCTCGCCTCGACCACCGCCACCGCAGAGGGTTCGCCGTGCATCACCAAGTCTGCTCTCTCTTCTTGCTATCAGTGTTGCGGGGTTTAATATTAAGAATACGTGTTTCATCATTGATTACAAGATTAATTCATTCGTCATTTTGGTCAAATATACAGCGTACTTTTCTTCCTCTTCGTGATTGGTCCATTTATAAACGCCAGGATTGTACGATAGAAAAAAATAAAATCAGATTGAAAGCTAACTGATGTGTTATTATTTGTGGATTTTTATTTATTTATTTGTTTCATTTATTTATTTATTTATTTATTTATTTGTTTATTTTATTTATTTATTTGTCTTTTTTTTTTTAGACTTACGACTGGGCTGATTTTTTAAGCATTGCGACAGTAATAAGCAATAAAAAATTATGAAAATAGAAAGCAAACCATTTCAGCACAATATTTCAGTGACTTTCATATATGTATTTCGAATTTTGCTCGTGGTATTTTTAGCATTAACATGATACATTATACGAATGACAAAAAAATTTAAACCCAACAACAAAAGTAATACAAAATTCCCTTTTTATAAGCAATGGACAACTTTACGGGCTATACAATAAGGTGAGAAGGAAATCACTGTACAAGGACCTTCGTTTGGAACTCCTCCTGTCGTTTTGACCACCTACATCGTAATTACAGACACGCCATTGTCCTCACAGTGAATATTATACCCAGAGCCATTAGCGAGAGGACCATTAAAACCTGTGGAAAGGAAGTTATGGAGTTCATGACATCTGCGGTGGTTGTGTGGTGTGTACTGTCCCGTGCTGTGTGCAGGTCAGTGTGTTGCTGCCGCCAGGAGAGAGAGAGAGAGAGAATGGAATAGTGAATATGTGAGGAGGCCAGGATGGAGGCACTGGGGCATGATGATGATGATGATGAGAGAGAGAGAGAGAGAGAGAGAGAGAGAGAGAGAGAGAGAGAGAGAGAGAGAGAGAGAGAGAGAGAGAGAGAGAGAGAGAGAGACCATTATATTTCCATTTAATATTTAATAAGAGCCTTTTGCCAACTGACATCAGGCTTTTCTTATGTCAAGGGATCGGGAAAGGCGCCGTGAATTCGAATCAATGAGAGAGAGAGAGAGAGAGAGAGAGAGAGAGAGAGAGAGAGAGAGAGAGAGAGAGAGAGAGAGAGAGAGAGAGAGAGAGAGAGGAACCTACAAACCTCTGGCTCTGTTATTGTTCTGAGTGTCTTGAAGAAATGGTGATGATAACGATGACAACGACGAAGACGATTCACTACCTCTGAAACGTCTCGAATCAACGTCCTTGTGATTTTCCTTCATGGTCACTAAGATCATTACTCCCATTGAGCGGCTCCAATTACACGGTGGTGCAGTAAAGGCATCTATTGTTTGGTGATGTAGTGGCAGGATATTGTGCTCGATCTCACAAGCCCAGATACGAGTAGTGAGTGGGTCTCCTGGTGTCCTCTTACTCGTCTTTACGTAGAGATCAGCAAGTTGTGGGAAGTTCTGTTGCTGCCTCATCTAGATCCCTCCCTCTCCCCCTCCCAACCTTACCCACCTATCCACCTTCCCTTGTCTCTTTGTCTTCTCCTGCTCCTCAACTTCTCGTTCTCGTTCTCGTCCTCTTCCTCATCTCCGTTTTCGTCTTCGTTCCTTTCGTTCCTGCTATTCTTCGCTTCTTCTTTCTTGCTTGTATCCTTAATCGTCATTGTTGTTGTTGTTTTTTATTTATATTTTGTCATTTGTCGTCTTCGTCAGCGTTACCTTCATTATTATCATCGTGTTCATTGTTGCCTTTATTTTTGTCACTCGTCCTCGCTATGTTTAGTCGCCGTCCGTTGTCATCGTTGTCATGGTTGCCATTCTCCCCCTCCTCCTCCTCCTCCTCCTTCTCCTTCTCCTTCTCTTCCTCCTTCTCCTTCTTCTCCTCCTCCTCCTCCTCATCCTCGTTCTTCGTCACCGGCGGAGCACACCCCGTCCCGGCACGCGAGAGACAGCCAGGGTGGGCGCGAAGAGACGGAACCATATTGCACTCCGCGGAATTCTGGGCTCCATTTGTCTCTGGTTTTATCTTTATGCCGCCAACAGGCGCTCTCTCTCTCTCTCTCTCTCTCTCTCTCTCTCTCTCTCTCTCTCTCTCTCTCTCTCTCTCTCTCTTGTCTTGACTTTTTTCTTTACCGTTCTTCACACCAATTATTATATATTTTCTTTTCTTCGTCGCAAATCATCATCCCTTCCTCTTCTTCCTTTCAGAGAGAGAGAGAGAGAGAGAGAGACGCTAAGATTAAAATGGTAAGACAGATAACAACTCTTGACCATAACGTTCCTGTGTCGCCTCCGTTCAGCCTCAAGAAGAGGAACCCCGCGTTGTTTGAGAGGTAAGGTGAGGTCTGAGCTCAAGACGTAATCCGGTGCGACTCTTTCCTGTGTGTTCTCTTCTTATTTTTCTAGTGTTTTAAGTTTTCTTCTTTTTTTTTTTCCTTCCCTATTCGAATTATTAATTTTCTTGTTTTTTTTTTTTTTACTATTTTTCCATTTCGTTTCGTTTTAGTCGCTCAGTTTCGTTTTCTTTTTTTTTATTTTATCTGTTTTCTTTTATCTTCACTTTGTCCATCTTTTGCTTTTTTTTTGTAGTCATTACTTTACTTAGTGTCTGTGATTAGTTTTTTTTTTACTTTAGTTTCCCTTGTTTTGTTTTTTTTTTCTTCCATTCTTTTTAGTGTACGTTTTCTTTGTTTAATCGGCATTTCCTCTATATTTTCTAAGAGTTTTAATTTATTAGATTCATTTTCGCCCCCTTTTTTTTTTTTTATTTCTTACTCAGTTTCGTGGTCTCGCTATATATATATTTTTCTCTTTTCTCTACTTTTATCTTTCTTTTCTCTACTCGTTAGTTTTCAGTTCCATCTTTTTTTTATTTTTTTTATTCGATTCTTTTTCACACTATATTTATTTTTTCTTTCTTTCTCTTATTTTTTTCCATCTTTTAATTATTTTTATTTCATTTATTTTTTTTTCACCCTTCTCTTTCCAATTTATCTTTATCTTTTTTTTCGCTCCATCTCTACATTCCTCTTTTTCATTTCACTTTTAATTTTCTCTCTATCGCTTCTCCATTCTCTTATTTTAATTCTTTTAGTTTACTGGTTATTTTTCTTCCAGTTCTTCTAGTTTCTGTGCTGGACAACACTTCAAACATTTCTGACACCTACCTCTCTCCCGCCCTCCCTCCCTCCCTCCCTCCCTCCCTCCCTTTCACATGTTTCTTTTCACTTCTTATCGACTCCTCTGTTAAAATTTGAAGCATAGAAGACTTACTGGGATCAGAAGTTAATTAGTATCTTACAGATTTAACTTCTCCCACCAGTCTTTTCTTCCTAGTTAGAGTCGCCTTCTTCTCTCCCTCCTCCTCCTCCTCCTCCTCCTCCTCCGTTCAGTCCCTTTGCACTTTTGAGTCGCCTTTATCCTTAAATATATTCCTTAATCTCTTCCTTCCATATTATTGATCCTCCTCCTCCTCCTCCTCCTCCTCCTCCTCCTCCTCCTCTATTTCTTCCACTAACGAGTCCTTCAGAAAGACACCCCCTTGCCCTTTCCCTTCTCCTCTTCCTTCATTTGGTCCAATCTGTCTTCTCTGCAAAAATAGATTCATTATTTTCGTCTGACTGGTGGAAAAATGCGTTTTCTCAGACCCTTTATGCCAGACGGGTTAAGAGAGAGAGAGAGAGAGAGAGAGAGAGAGAGAGAGAGAGAGAGAGAGAGAGAGAGAGAGAGAGAGAGAGTGAGTGTGTATGCGCTTGTGCCCGTCAGTCCCTCCGTTCTCCAAAAGGCATAAAGTCACTGACAGTAAACAGGCAAAAGATGATCTGATTCTCTCTTGCCTCCTCTTACTATTAGACGTCATTAGAATTAGACGTGATTGCCTCAGGGACGTGAACTATGGATTCTGCAACCAATAGTCTCAAGGAGGAATGAGTCTGGGTTGTAACTTGCTGGCGAAAAGAAATGTTAGGAATATTGATGGTATGGCAGTGTAATCTGTGTTGTTTATATTTTGCTGTGTACTCTCTCTCTCTCTCTCTCTCTCTCTCTCTCTCTCTCTCTCTCTCTCTCTCTCTCTCTCTCTCTCTCTCTCTCTCTCTCTCTCTCATCAAAGCTTATTTCCAAGTTTTACCTCAGTATTTTTTGTGTGGGTCGTTCCTGTACAGATTTACATTCCAAAGTCAAAAGGTTCGGTGCAGAAAACCTCGCGTACTGTGAAATAGAAATTCTCCCCACGGCCTCACTATAATATACGCCTCTCACTCTTCTCGGAAACTCTCTCTCTCTCTCTCTCTCTCTCTCTCTCTCTCTCTCTCTCTCTCTCTCTCTGACTCCCTTTGATATTCAGATTCAAACAAACCACGAAAAAAAGTTCTGAGCGTTTATGTTTCAGGAGGAATAATGTAGCCACTCAAAAAAAGGGTTAAAAAATGCCCTGCCTGATGTTTGGCACGTATATAATCTTAGATCTTTTTTTCTTTTATTTTTATCGGCTGTACGGGTATCTCTCTCTCTCTCTCTCTCTCTCTCTCTCTCTCTCTCTCTCTCTCTCTCTCTCTCTCTCTCTCTCTCTCTGTTCAATATAGTCGAAGTTGCACGAGTTTTTAAGGATGTTTTGCGGTTCTAGTGGCAGATTAACAAGATCTGCATATTGTTAACAGGAGAAGCTCTCTTGATAACCCGGCTAGCCATCTCTGTGGGCTTTGAAAATAGTCGTGGTGAGAGAGCAAAGCGTCTCAGAATGCGGGCGTTTTGTCCTCAAGTGAAGTCATAGACGCTGATAATGAGTGGGAATATGCCAGGCGAATCTTACTTAACGTGGTTTTGTTATGTGTAAGATAACGTTGTCCAAACCGGAGTGTCCCTTCTGTTTCTGGGGACGTGGACGTTGCCATTGAGCCATCCAGGAGGCGCCAAAGCTGCTCAAGGTCCGATAGTAAAGTGGCGGTCTGCTCGACTGAAAACTTGAAGAAAGGAGGGAACGAAAGAAAATGTTCCGAGAAGTGGAGGTGTGAGTGTGTCCCTGAAGTGCCTGGGTTTGTTTTTTATACCGGTAGTAAAAAGCTTATATTTGGAGAGAGAGAGAGAGAGAGAGAGAGAGAGAGAGAGAGAGAGAGAGAGAGAGAGAGAGAGAGAGAGAGAGAGAGAGAATATGTGTGTGTGTGTGTGTGTGTGTGTGTGTGTGTTTCGTGTTTATTAAAAAAAAAAAAATGGGATGAATCTCTTTCTCTAAAAATCAGCAAAAAGTGAGGATGGAAAAATTTCACTTTTTCATTGCTCATTTTCAACGTTCAGATTTCGGACCAAAGTTTTGAACTGAATCGAATGAGTCACTGGATCGCTGAATAACGTCACATTTCTTTAATTTATTCATTGTTTTTCCTTTGCGTCCTTCTTTTTACTGCCTTTCTTCTTGACATTTATTTTACCTTATCTTTACGTCTTTTTTATTCTATTTTCTTTCCTCACCTTAATTTCTCTTTATGGGAGGAGTGTCAGTTTGAAAGCCTTTTGATTTTTGTTTTTTTTCTTCTCTACATTCTATTTTTTATCATTTTTTTCTATTATTTTCCTCCTATAACTTTTCCCTTTATCCTTCGCAAAACTTTTTTTCACTAATTATGTATACGCTACTTATCAATTATTAATCACTGAATCAAAGGTCACCGTATTATCCGTAATATGTCACTAGAACAGTAAAAAAAAACATCCTTAAAAACCCTTGAAGCTTCAACTAGAATTTTTTTAAAGTAGTGGAGGTGTAGCGCAAAAATCGTTTCAGAATACCTTAGTCTCTGGTACTCCGAGCGAGTTTTCTTTACTGTACGTATGCCAGTGGCGGAGCGTCTCGGCCACACTTATGCCACGGATAGTGAGTTATTTGCCTTAAACTTTCCTTGTTCTCAGGCGCTGAAGGGACGCGTAGGCAACAGCAGGAGATGCATTACTATAGTAACCACAACAGCTGGGAGGGAAAAAGAAAGAAATATGATTGTCTGGGGAATTACAGCGTCTCTCTCTCTCTCTCTCTCTCTCTCTCTCTCTCTCTCTCTCTCTCTCTCTCTCTCTCTCTCTCTCTCTCTCTCTCTCTCTCTCTCTCTCTCTCTCTCTCTCTCTACACCACTGTTATTACTGCCTCTCGTAAATCAGCTCTCCTCCTCCTCCTCCTCCTCCTCGTGTTCTGATTCCTACTGTCTCTTATCTCGTGGGTGTTTCATATATTTATTTCTTACTCTGCTTTGCTTCACTCTTTTTTTTTTTTTTTCCTCGTTTCCTCTTATCTTCCTTCTCTCTCACAGGACCGAGACTCAAGAATCCGCCTGAATCTAAAGTTTCGCAGCAAAACTAACTCGTTGTATCTAAACTTATCCGTAATTTATATCACACTGAAAAAATCTCCTTTATGTTTCCTCCTCCTCCTTCTCCTTCTGTTTCTTTTTTTTTTTTCTTTTTCCTACATGTTACTCCTCGTTTAAAAGTTCACAACATGAGATGAAGTGCTTTATGTATACCTGCAAAATATCTGTGTGTGTGTGTGTGTGTGTGTGTGTGTGTGTATGTTTGATGTGTGCGTGCGTACGTGCAGCTTGGGTTCAAGTACTATTGAAAACATTCAATATTTTTGCTGTAGTCCAACTTATGCTTGCTATGATTTTTAGCTACTTGCATTTGCCTTATTGTAATGAAATACTCAAGTAAAATTAACAGTATTGGCGGCAGGAAGTGCAGGAGCAGCAACGCCAACGATCATACGTGTATATTTTATCGTCTCAGTCACCTCGATGTAGACAGAAATGAGGCATCGTGACGTGCTCTGAGGACCGCTGCGACGCCAATGACATGCGAGGCTGGCACTGCAGGACCGTGACTCTCTGCGACTGTGACCTTCAGTAACCATGTCTCTCACACAGAAAATAAACATAATTTCTTTTAAAGTGCCAATTTATTCGTGGAGCAATCATTAACATCCGCTTTTAAGCAGCGCTGATTAATTGCACATACTATATTCGCGTGTAATTCGAGTGATGTGTGGATAATTACTGGACGAAAATTTTCCTGCTTTAGGGCGTATCTACTTATCATCCACAGGAATGTAATCTCGTGTAGTGCTCGTGACCTCAGAACGTAATTTTCAAAATATATCACTTTGTAAAATATAATGAATGTTCACTTGCAGGTCGCTGAGTCCTCACACCGAGCTGTCAATATCTACGCACTTTTTGTCATATTCGAATACTTATCTGCCGCACATACTTCAGGCTCCCCGTGTTATTCTCCAGACAAACTTTCTCAAGCTTAAAGTAATTGCACGGATTCCCCCTCCAGTCCCTCCTTCTCAGGTGAATCCTAAGTTGGGGAAGTTCTGGAAGCGTCTCTCTCACCTGGCTCGCTCCCCAACTTTGTAGTGGCTCCCGTGCACCAACTTTCCATGGGTGCGCCTCGAGAACTTGCAGCTTCTGTACATTTTTTTCTACCGTGTCTCTTCTCTAACGTGTCTCCCTAATGCTAATGGGATACCTATTGGTGACAGAATAACAGACATTCCACACGTTTTCACAAGAAGCTGCGTAGCATTTATCGAGCTTATTACACCACGAGGAAGCTGTACTAGGTTTGAATGGAGGAAAATGTGTCCCATACACTCTTAACAAGAAATGTTCCGCTCCTCTCAGCCCTACACGCCACCCTTCAGCGGATGAAAGCCTGTGACGGGACCATTTGTGCCTCGAGTGCCAGGATTGTGCAGGCCAGATCCATTATTATTGCCGTTGTTCACGATATTGCCAGGTCGTCGCCCCGTCCTGCCGTGTTTGCTGAAGGAGGAAGAAGGGGAAAGCTGGACCTGGCCTGAGGGAAACTACTCTAAGCACCTTCTCAAACTTGCTTCCTCTGTCGTTTGTACAGTCTCCACTTAACAGCATGATGTTCTTGACGCTTTTTTTTTTTTTTTTTAATATGTCTGACAAGCACGTCACAGTCATAACAAGGCAAAGTGAGATGGGTGGCCACTCTCTGCCGAGCATGTAGTTCACTCCTTTCTGAAACATTTTAGTATGTCCTGTGAGGCTGACGAATGTGCAGGACGTATCCTCTGATCCGTGTGTGTGTGTGTGTGTGTGTGTGTGTGTGTGTGTGTGTGTGTGTGTGTGTGTGTGTGTGTGTGTGTGTGTGTGTGTGTGTATTTATCTACTTACCGATCAATCAGTCGGTCAGTCAGTCAATAAATCTCTCTCTCTCTCTCTCTCTCTCTCTCTCTCTCTCTCTCTCTCTCTCTCTCTCTCTCTCTCTCTCTCTCTCTCTCTCTGCATGAAATGACTTTACCAACACATCAGCATTGCTATCTGCTGCCACCTATCTGAAAATAGATCTCCATACATCAGTCAATCTTGCTACTATGGCGGACACACACACACACACACACACACACACACACACACACACACAGAGAGAGAGAGAGAGAGAGAGAGAGAGAGAGAGAGAGAGAGAGAGAGAGAGAGAGAGCGTATAAGTAATCAACGATAAAAACACATGAATAAATTACTCTTTACTGCAAAAACAGGGAACAGCATCTAACTTGCCAATAATTTACAGACAGGTCAAGCACGTGCAGGCGAGGGCAGGTCAGAGGGTTCGTCTCGCACCTTCATCAGCCTCATAGGGCGAGCTAAAAGAGCTGCGAGAGGAGTGATCAGCTATGTTAATTACTGCAATAATCCGAATGGCAAGAGGGGTGGGCCGGCAGCTGCACCCTCCCTCCCTCTTCGTCATAATAAAAATGTTTGTTTTTACCAGCGTAGTATTTCCGGGATCAATGAGTATAAGCCAGTAGTGCTATTCAAAGAAATGGGACTATGAAGACTTCCTTGCTCTGTTGCTCTGATATTTATTCACTGAAAATGACGTAGAATTATACCACCATGTTAAAGAGATTATCTAAAGCCTCGGGCATATGACGTCAGGCAAGATGTGATAAAAAGATACTGTGCAATGACATTATATGAAAAAAATCTATCGTGGTCCTACTAAGATATATGTATGACTTCTTGCCTCTTCGCTGATGAAATGATAGTCCTGATCTCGTGAATGTCTCAGATAGCGTGCAGTGCATGTAATTTCCTGACTTTCACTGACACGATGTTGAAAATGTAACGTAAAAGCTATGGAATCCGATTTCCACGTAAAAAGGATAAGCAAAAAGCTTCAGAACATATTAATATCAAGAAAGTAAAATATCAGTAAGCTGTTCACCACTCGTCTTTTTTTCGGGAAATATAGATTTAATTACATTAAATACTAAAACATTTTCTCGAGTTTCGAAAAATGCTGAATAAGGAGAGAAATCCGTGGTGGCGATGCTTTCTTTTACTACCCCACCTGTGTGTGTGTGTGTGTGTGTGTGTGTGTGTGTGTGTGTGTGTGTGTGTGTGCGCGCGCGTGTTTGCGCTCGCGTGTGCGCGCGTGCACGCGGGGGAACGCTCACCAAACGCAGATGTTTTTTTTTTCTCTATCATCTTGAAAAATCGTCGGCTGTGGTAACTAACATCCTCGTCGAGTCCTCCTGACGAGACGCAACAGCAGCCCATAAGGCGGAGACCTTCGCGGCGTGCGTACTGTTCAGCGTCGCAGCTCCAGGGCACCAAAGAATCTCTCTCTCTCTCTCTCTCTCTCTCTCTCTCTCTCTCTCTCTCTCTCTCTCTCTCTCTCTCTCTCTCTCTCTCTCTCTCTTACTTATGCTGAAAATTCTGAGGTGAAACTTTGTGAAAAGCTCTGAGTTTTATTTATTTAGTGACTTAACCTCAATTAATTAAATTTTCTGCATCACCTGCGAGATAGCGCCGCGTGCCCAGAAGTGTTGTAATGAAATAAACCTCTCGTCTCTTTCGCAAGGAATCTCCAAACGAACAGACATAAGAGGAAGGCCTCTCTAGCTCAGCCTCTCAAAGATTTCCACTCAGGTGCCACGCTCCTCCCCGCCAAGGGTCGTACGAGTCTTTCCTTAGAGAGGTTCGGAGTGTGCCGCCGTCTCTCCAGGTCTCTCTGGCGTGCCTGCCGTCACCTTTAGTTACTCACTGCTCAAAGCCTGCAACACTGACAGACAAGCTCTCTTGCTTTTGGACTGCAATGGTATCAAAACATTTTATTTAATTATCTATTTTACTTATTTATTTATTGAAAGGTGTGTATGTGTGTGTATTAGAACAGTGACAGTGATGCTTTCGTTTGTTTTCCCCCTTAATTTTCACGGACATTTAATATGCCGCTCACTGCCGAGTCTCGTATGTGCCTCGACTTTATTCATGTATATATAATGTAAGACAGCACAAAAATTATTAATCTCATTTCACATCCCCACGCCGCAGAGTACTTGTTACGAGCCAGCACACGTGACGAGCTGAGTGGAGGCTTGGCTGTGGTGGTGGTGGTAACCAGTTAGGGAGGCACCGGCCACGCCCGCATCCCCACAAATCTCTGTTATAAAAGGCAAGAAAACGAGGCAATAGACGTCGAGTGTGAGCGAGCCACTCATGGGAGCACAATTTATATTCCGATATTCAATAATCGGACGGGGAAGTATACATCAGGGATCAGTATATCGGGAAGCGATACTCTTCACCCACGACATTGGGCGTCGCCAGCCAGGCATTATTCTCTCTCTCTCACACAGCCATCAGTGTGTGTGTGTGTGTGTGTGTGTGTGTGTGTGTGTGTGTTCATTGTCTCTTAAACGATCAACACACACACACACACACACACACGACAGGCAGATAAAAAGACAAACTGGATGCTGACGAGTTTAATTATTTAAGTGTCTCAGTTCACTCGGTGTGTTCACCACAAGATCTGTTAAATCACTCATAAAAAAAAAAAAATGTAAACGTTTATTTTCTCATTTCAACTTTCTAGTCAATTAATCATCGTAATCTAGAAAGGCTCCTAACCACACACCAACTGGTCTCTTCCGTCCCTCCTTTTTCACAGGAACCACACCCGAAATCATCTGAGTAAATTACATGACAAGTTAATTAATAGATGGGGCTGAGAAGGTGAACTGAATCTTGTTTGCTTAACGCGGAGAACCTCAAAAGGATTTATTTTATAAGGCTCAGATAATGTTAAAAGGACTGACTGAGTTGAAAATCCAAAAAATCGAAAAAATAAATAGCTGACCAAAATGCTACAAAATTTTACTTGCTTTCGCACCTAGAGGCAGGGAACAGTATTACTATTGGTCTTCCCCCCTGTCATGTACTACAACATTTCTCAGCCGCTTCTCTTAGTGCCCATTGTAGAGCAGAGGGAAGGGCTGGGAATGGTATAGAGAGATGGAGAATAATTAAGGTTGTAGGAAAGGGTGGATTTATTAGTTTGAAAAAGACACCACAATATTGCAGTTATATAATGCTGAAAGGAGGGAAGGAAGAAAGGATAGAGAATAAGGATAAAGGAAGGAAGAGGAAGGGTAAAGAAAGGAAGAAAGGAAAGGAAAAAAAGGAAAGAAAAGATAGAGAATAAGGGAGAAGGAAAGGAAGGAAGGGGGAGTAAAGATAGAGAATAAAGATGAAGAAAGGAGGGAAGAGAAAGGAAAGGAGGCAATAAAAGGGAAAAATTAGATTGATGTTGGAGAATGGAGAAAAAATAGAAAGAAAGGAAGGAAGAATGGGTGTAAGAGAGGAGCAAAGGGAGAAGAAAGACAGGAATAATGTAGGAGATGAAGAAATGAAGGAGGAAAATTAACAAAAAGGCAAGAAAGGAAGGAATAAGTGATGTAGGAAAGGAGACAAAAGATATAAATGAACAGGAATGAAGGAAGGATGTAGGATGTAGGATAGGATGCTTTGTTGTTGTGAGAACCTGTGGGAACCTTGGGGTGGATAGATTTGAATCATCTATCATACATTAATCTATTACATTTCATTATAAGTAACTAACAGAACTATAAGAAATCCTTGACTTACTTTCTGTTTCCTCTAATGAAAAAATAGAATAAAATTAATATTAGAACCCCCCAAAACACACACACACACACACACACATGATTCCAATGACAAACATAATGATCTGACTTTTTTTATTAAAACACATAAGTAAAGAAGAACTATTCTATACATCAAAGAATGAACAAAATAGATTAAAGCTCACATTGTACACAAATGTCTAAGAAAAGTATTATAGAAAAAAATTAAAATAGTGACTAATGATACTACTGTAATTCAGGTAAACATAAAAAGTGATATCCAGAAAAATAGCTAAACCATAATATATATATATATATATATATATATATATATATATAACCCCATCACACACATGCCTCAGAATTATAAAATGTTCATAACTTTGGTGTAGCTTGGACTCTATGGACAATATGGTGAGGGTGTTCTAGTGCTCGCCTTTGCTAGTGGAAGTCTAGTAAGATAACTTAAACAAATACAAAAACAGATATTTTATGTTCATGTTATTTGGTTTGAGCATCAAATCAGTCAAGATTCCTGTCACCTTCATCCAGAACAGAGAATGGTCATGGACTTCTCCTCACATCCTGGAGAAAGGCACTGGACAGAAGGGATAAAGATAGGCCTATTTGTTGTGAATGAGAGGAATGAGTCTGTTGTGATGTTTATGAATGTCATGTGTGCGTTGTATCACTGTATGGCTAAAGCAACTTTGCTTTGATAACATGAAGATGGGAGTTAAGAGCAGTTTTTCTCTGCTATCTGATGATCAGGAACTAAAATGCTTGTTTGCAATTTTCTCTGTGGATCAGTATTTAGCTTCACAAGTATTTGTAAAGTATTATTTGCAGCATCTACCCTTTCAGGTTAGCTATTTCATTATTGTAATCAGATATACATTAATACCAACATTCCTATTATTATTATTATTATTATTATTATTATTATTATTATTATTATTATTATTATTATTATTATTATTATATATACATACTGGTAGCTGCATAGCTTCTGAGGATTTTTTTTTTCCTTTACATCAATTGCCTGTCTAAAAGCATCCTACCTTCACTCTGGTCTGCAGTTCTATGAATCCATCAAGTCTTAAGAGGATTTTTTTTAGTCTTTGATCAGTGTGACAGTCCCAGAGCAGACCAAATGTAACCTTAGTGATCTTATTTTATTTTAAAAATAAATATAACCTAAGCCAATTCTCCCTTATACATACAAAATTTACTGCAAGAACATCAAGGACTGTCAAATCTGTTAAAATGCCCTGAGAAAGAAACTGTGTGTGTGTGTGTGTGTGTGTGTGTGTGTGTGTGTGTGTGTGTGTGTGTATGTGTAATTCACTAATAGTCCTGAGGATCACAGACTGGATTCATGATCATCAGTTATACCTTTCTAGTTAGTTTAAAGCATATTTAATTATAAGTATGGGTATGGCTGAGATCTTTTACACATCACACACTGTAATCACTTGCTCAAGGAGGACAGTAACAGCTTGCTCATCAATGAAGACTGTCAGCAACCTAAAATGTAATCCTCCTACTGTCAATCTAACAAGCAAAGATATTAGTAGTGTGTGTGTGTGTGTGTGTGTGTGTGTGTGTGTGTGTGTGTGTGTGTGTGTGTGTGTGTGTGTGTGTGTGTGTGTGTGTGTGTACTTGTTGCACAATTATTATTAACATGTATAGAAAATAACATATATGCTAATGCCATGACTGTGATATATTTATTTTTCTATGTTAATTATTTCATAGTTAAGGTTGATATGAATCCATGTTGTGCAACAGCTAGTCACATGAAATAGCTAGTCAGCTGATTGTCATATGTGCAAAAAGTACTAGCAGAGAAAACTTTGGACATTAGCATTTCTTAACCACAAAATTTTAATTCTAGTCTTGAAATTAAAACATCACCATTTAGTGAACAATGATAATGAGAATAATATGAATTCAATAAAAGTAATCAGCATTAATTGAAAACACCCACTGATAAAGCAGACAATACATTACAGTATCATAGCACTACATACCTTTGATGAAAAAATTAGCTAGCAGTTACACAATGTTCTTGATGAAATCACTACACATCCTAATAAATTGCAATGTGGCAATTACTTTTGGATTAAAATTCATGAAAATATATGATTGCATTCATGCAATTTAAAGTAATTTGTACATTACAAGCAGAAAGGCATAAATTATTTGTTTGCAATAACTATAAAATGTGGTGTCTTATTGTCTTGAATTTATGTACTATCATTTGACTAACATTTCCAATAATAATTATTTGCAAACTTCACTTCAGGATTTTCAGCCTAAACTGCAAGCTTGGTATTACAAAATTCTACATATATGATGTACAATGTACACCAAATCACATTTACATAAAGCACTCATGTCAGAATTAAAGACATTTTCACATTGCACTGAACTTTTCCTAACAAGAAACAATCTTTAAAAAGTTATTCAGCTTTATAAATTTGGGATGCCTACCTACACAAATAATCATCAGCATGATCAAAGTTATTCTTTTTATAAGAGGAAAGTACATTTGTATTTCTGTATTTCTGACTTTTAACTCCCATGATTGACAGCCAACTGCAACAAATCTTGTAAAGAAATGAAAACATTTTCCTGCACATACTACTAACACTGAAAACAACAGACTGCACAGCCAGTGCATCATAGAGCAATCCCACTCTGCTCTCACTAAATATAGCCCAGCAGTGTAATAAGTGCCTACTCCTGAGTGACACTTTTTGCTTAAAAGTATCCATTTAATTTTAATTTTTATGTAAGATTAATCTTTGTCTCTCATTCTTAAACTGACACACCATTTTCTAGTCAGTAAGTTACAAGCATGTAAGCATATGGGTGCAGTCACTAAATAAGAATATTTGGGACTGAAAGTGTTCCAAATTTCTCACTTTTCTCAATTAAATATTTTCATCTCCTTTTAAGATGGGATAACAATCCAAAGAATTAAGTGTATATTAAATACATCATATGTATTACAAGTAAAAGTACATAACTGGACACTGACAACATTATTCTTATTGTATCATACAGTAATATAATCTGTAGTATTTCTGTAGTCCTGTGTTGCAGGTGCTGGCATGCCAGTTCAGAAATTATCCATACTAGAACTCCAAGTAAATTATTCTTAACCTGTGCATTTAACTTGTTGATTGTGATGTCTGTCTCTTATGAAAAGATTGAAATGGTATGGGGTTAGTCTTTAGTAATATCAGTAGTTTTTTTCTGACCCACTATTGAGAAAAAAGCAAGATATGCAGACAGACAGACAGATTTAACTCTTAATAATATACATAATGTTGTATACTGGCACTGCAAACTAGCCTTTCTGTTGCTCTTGGGAGACATCACTGTCACTGGCAGAATGTAAAGTGATGCATGGCATGTTATTACATTATAGCATATAGTGAGGTATGGACAGAGAGAAATGAAATGGAATATACAATTGTGATCCACTTCATATCAATTATAAGTCATATGAATAACCTTCAAATAACCCACAACCAGCTGTAGAAATAGACAGCATGCACTTAAATTTTATAGTTTTCTAGGTTTGGCTTCTTAAACAACTCCACAAGTACAGTAAACAGCTAGTTGTACAGTTATGTATCCATATATATGTAATAAAATGGTTTCTACAAGGAAAAAGTTAAGTACTCTTTGTGATGAATATTTTTACATGGACTATTTGGTGTCATCACCAACAGTGGCTTGTTTGTACATGCCACAGTGCCACCTATATTCATAGCATTGTAGTTTTTGGCAACCATCTTCAGTCACTACTCATGACTGCTGGTGCAGCTGTCATACTGCTATTTGCTGCTTGTATGTCATGGAGAGAGAGAGAGAGAGAGAGAGAGAGAGAGAGAGAGAGAGAGAGAGAGAGAGAGAGAGAGAGAGAGAGAGAGAGAGAGAGAGAGAGAGAGAGAGAGAGAGAGAGAGAGAGAGAGAGAGATATCAACAGTTATATGCAATGTATCTTAAGCCTTCTACTTGCATCCATCACTGTTTGAAGACAACTTTTAATGTAACAGAAAATACTGAAACAGATATCACTGAAATCAGATATCACTCCTGTACCCAGCCACATTTTTTGTTCATGTGTGCATCCTTATGGGACACAGCTAACTCCTGTATCAATATTTGGTGCAGTGTATCTAATAAAATGCTTGGATTTGCTGTCAGTGCATGACAACTTAATTATTGCACAGGATTCCAATTGCTTTAGTCTTTGTGGCTGAACAATAATGAACATTGTTGGGAAGTTGCAGCAAGAAAATCATAACTGTATATTGAAATATATGACTTGGATCTGGTGCCTGAACAATACTTATATGTAACACGTGGCTCCTTACATAAATTTTTGGCCACACATAGCTAAGAGCACCATACAGTAATATAAATTTAAATAGAAAATAAATAAATAAAGAATAAATAAAAAATAATAATGAAAAAAATATATATAATAATAATAATAATAATAATAATAATAATAATAATAATAATAATAATAATAATAATAATAATAATAATAATACTAATGAGTAGTATTAATGCTGATGACAAAAAAAATCTGTGATCAGATACAAATCGGTGTGAATGATTTCATTTGTTTCAACAGAAAGAAAAAGCAAGATGTGAATATTTATACATATGCATGTTACTGAAATTTCTTATATCAGCAATACTGGTTAACAGAGTATTCACACTTTTCATTTCATGGTGAATTACAGAACCACATGAATGCCTTTCTTTTCTTTTAGCCAGACTGAGCTGCCTTTCACATGACATGCTGGCCATTTACTGGGCCACCACATCTATGCCCCTGTCTGTATTTGTGTCATATCCCCAGACCTTGAGGTAGTACCCGGTGGAGCCCTCGTGATGGATCGGTTTGTCAGGAATCTATTTTGTCGTATCACACACAACAGCATGGCTTGTTTAACACACAATGTTTTAGGTCAACTAAAAGCTGATACACATTAACATGGTAATGAAAAATTGACATTCCTTAATATATTGAGGACGTTCATAAATGAGCTTCCTGATGAGCTGCATGAAGAGCATTATTTTCACTTTCACATTTCTGTAACTGCAGTGTGATGTCTCCCTCCTCTTTATTTGGGATACCTTGACCTACTCAAGTAAAACCTCCATAACAAGCTCCTGCTCCATATTTCCACTACTTAAATTACAAGAATTGCCTGCATTCTGCTATGGAAAGGGAGGACAAACTGAAAACTATAAGATGATTGTAGCCAAATGAACTACAAACATAACACCATAAAACAACAACTGTTATCTTGTAAATTGCTTACATAGTGTTTTTTTTTTTATTTAAATTACTTAAAAACCTTTGGTAGTAAACTGAGATTCTTCTAGTTTTCATGTAAAAAGATGCACTCAAAGAACAAACTCATATAATATACACACACACGTTGATCAGCAACAAATAACTTATGTGGTACAACTTCAATTGATAAATGTCAGTGTTCCCCAATCCAATTAGCATGCATCTCATCAAGAACCATACCCACCTGATATCCCAATAAGCCATTCCACCACTTGCCCTACAGCTTCTCCACAAATTTCTAATCCACAATAACTACATTTGTAACATGACAAACCTCGTCTACTAAATTCTTAGGACAAAATGAACTGTTAGGGAAGATGTGCAGCATAATGAGAACTGCAGCAGTTTTTGTGCACTGAGCATAAGTGGTCTTGGCAAATTAACCATCATTCACCTAATATCCTAAAATATTCATGTTAATAATGATAAAAGAATGCAAAAATACTGAAGAACCGAATTAAATTTTATGAAAATAATCAGAGCCTTATAAAAGTACAAGAAATATTTATATAAAAGAGATTCCTTATAATTAATACTGCATATATGGCAGTCTCCATTATTATAATGGAAATAGATATTTATATGAAAAACAAATGCACCTTCAGAAAAGCTGAATATAAAAAATACATACAATATTGAACAGATATGAGAAAGATCCATTTGTTAAAACATATAACACTGGCTATTACATTTAGTGTTAAAAATATAACTACATATTCTAGAGATTAAACTTGAGCTTGAGCTGAGCCAGAGTCCATTCAGTGACGTTCATCTCAGCCAGGTCTTGGGGCCGCTCCGAGAGGGCCAGCTGCAGCTTCTCCAACAAGCGGCCCCATGCCCACCGCTCCTCTCCACACACCAGGGTAACACTCAAACTAAATCTGGAGAAATACCACAATATCATAGTGCTTAGATGATGATAAAATAAACTTACTATGTTTAATCAAAAGTAGCTAATTATTTTCAACATTTGCAGGGTTGTACACTGCGCAATAGACCCTTTGGCTAGAATGTCAATGTCAAACTTTACTGTACTGTTCTGAATCATTTGAGAGAGAGCATCAGGTGCACATGAAGTTAACTTTAGTAAAATGGGTAGTGGGTACTCCAACATAATGTGTTCTCTCAAGGATTTCTCCCCACACCAACATGATCACTGCTCTGCTCCCTACCCATCCTACTTGATGGACTTTGCTCCCTGAAACTTCTTCCTTTTCCCCTGGATGAAATTCAGGCTTATAAGAAATGACTTATAGCACCACTCAGATGATTCAATGTGAATTGCAGGTGATGCCTGAAATACTTAATGGGGCTTGTAGGTACCATTTCAAATTTACAGTTATATAAGAAATACTGGGAGTAGGGCATTGCTGCACAAGGTGACTACTTCAAATCTAAATCAGATACACTTCCTAAATATTTTTGATCACATCTCATTTCTTTTCATAGCTATCCCCCCTTGTCAGTATTTCTGTAAAAAAAAAAGAGGCAAATTTCTACTCACCTCTTAGCTAAAGTAAGTGCATGGAGCATATTAACAACCATGACTACATCACTAACAGTTGGTGTGAAGGCCAGAAGTGTGGTGATGGCATCACCTAAGAGACCACCAGCCACCAAGCCTCCTGCCAATTTTTCTGTTGCTTGAGGTGACAAATTACGAAGTAGCTCAAGTCGCTCAGCTAGATCAAGTCGTTCCCATAACTGTACAAGCCCTTCTGAAGTGGTTGGAGGGTTGTTGACATCCTGAAATTTGAAAACAGTACTTATGTGTGGCTTAATCTTCATCATCATTCCAAGTAACATTCCATATTTTACCTGGACAAGCCTTCACCATAATGATCATTATTCATTGTTACACAATCTTAAGTCATTTTTCTATTAAGTCTCTTCTCACTTCATAATATACTTCCTCTGCTCTGCAAAGTGTCATTCTACCTTATATATATATATATATATATATATATATATATATATATATATATATATATATATATATATATATATATATATATATATACCTTGTCTTAAATACTATGTATAAGTATGGTGTGGACAAGAATATCAAGCATGAATTGTTGGGGTATTCAAATAAATAGTAAGGCAAATTGTATGATTAAGAAATTGAAAGTAGATGCTTTTCAGGTCAGAATGTACAATGGTTTGTCTTCTCAGTTCCTACTTACATAATAGACATCAGTTGGGTAAACTGAGTTTTCCATGTCTTGTGGTGGAGGCTTATTTGTCTTTTTAGTTCCTGTTGATGCAAAGGAATTCCATATGGAAGGTTTGGCCTTATTTTTGTCATTTCTGTCCAGAGGTTTCAGATGGGCACCTGTAATATTAAAGAAAAATATATATACTAGCTGCTTTAGGGGCATAAAATCTGATCATCACCAGTAACAAGGTATTAACACAAAATAGCTATTAACATATGACCTTCATCGTAACAAATGCCACTTTACCAAGAACAAGCTGCCGAAACTCTTCATAGGTTGGAGCAGAATGAATAGCCCGCAGTTTGGCTGCATTTTCTACTGTATATCGACGATCAGCCTCCAATCCCGCACGAAGTCGGGCTTCAAGCTGGCTAGAATCTACACTTCCTTCCCAGCCTCCACATGCCATAACGCTATGAAAGTAATAAAGTTCCAATTATTAACATCAGCATTTTGTGATAAGCATGTTGTGATATTAAAATATGAATACAGCAACATTTTTGAAACAGCTGGAAGTATCATTTTGACTGTCTCTGTTGTAATATTTCATAAAAGAATGAAACTTCACAACCATAATGAACTGAGGTTGGTAGCATAAGCCATCCATATCAATCACTGTAGTGGGTTAACAATCCAGAGATATTTAACATACAGTTACAGAGAAATGGACAAACTTTAAGAGGATAATCTAAAAACAAAACATTTACAATATTAAAGTAATTGTTATAAAAGATATCATGAAAGTTTTTTCCAAGAATCACTTATATTCTTATTGAAAAAAAATAAATACATCTAGTGAACTACCACATTTGTATAGTCCATTATATTAGTTGAAGTTTTTATTATCATTATTATTATTTTAAATAGGTGTGAATGTTAAACCTTTACAAAGGGGGAGGTCAAAGCTACAATTGTGTCAGCTGTTTGAAAGCTTGGAGGAGCTGCTGCCTTGGGAATGAGCGAATCCAGCCTTTATGTCAAACTCAAACATTTCATAAAAGATAAACATGAAATACATTTCACCCTTTTTCTTACAAGGTCAAGGTTGGCTAGTTTTATTTTAGTTGCACATCACTCAAAAGACTAAGGTTAGTTTTTTTGTTTAGTACTAATCGTTAAGGCCATAGCGGCAGGTAGCAGCAAAGTTCTTTGACGTAGATGAAAATCAAAATCGGAACAATTCTCGTTACGAAAAGAACCCAAGCTGTGTCTAGAAATTCGTTGGGCACTAGAATACACTTATTACTCAGAGCAAATCAAATGTTGGTGATCGTGAGATCGCGACCCAGATACTGTACGTGAGTGGCAGAATTCATAGGGCGGCGAGCACAACAGGACGCGCCCCTCGCTCTTGATGTTCGTCCTGGCAAGTTGGCAATGTTTACAACAGCCGAGACAGTCTTGCCCTGTGCTTTGTCCTTACGTAGCAGAAAGCCAAACTGATACAAATACATATTATGTTATATAAATATGACTATGATTCATTAAGTTTATTCATACAATTATTTAAATAATACTTCAAATTTATAAGCAAGAAACAAAAGTTGTTCCATGTGAAAAGACTGTACCACGCCCACGAGTTGGCTCAGCGGGCACCGCCTGTGATCAATCGGAACTTGACACATTAGCTTGTCGGATTTTGTGTTTGGTATACTATCATATACATCTGTAGGATTTTACATCACCACAGTCGACTACATTTATATAGAATCAAGGAAGCATCTCTTGTGAGATAACTGACGAGAGATGAAACATTTCATGCATGGATAAGCAATAAAAAAAAAAAACATAGGTATGTGGATCTGCAAATGAAAAACGTAATGTTGGAGTAAAGAAAGAAGAAAAGTAGTAAGATTTGACAGCAAAGTGGTCCTCTTCACCAGCGTCGGAACAAAAGTATTTTAATAGCGCTGACAGGGCCTTTAATGTTTTTTCTAAAGACAAAATTAAAATTGTACCATACTATTTTAGTAAAGCTAATTACTTTTATAAGTTTAAGTGATTTTCTTAAAATGTATGCGCATGGCGAGGCTCATATGAAATCATGAAGTCTACCCAGTCTGCCGCTAGAGGCGCTGGTCCCTCTTCCCGTCTCTCTCCCATCAGAGAAGGTAAACTGCACATAATTTTGTCGTATTTAAGATTGTTTCAATTGCCTGATGACGAAAAAAGATCGGCTACGTTAAATTTCGCATTGTATTATACTACTGGGAGGTTCGGGAGCACGGAAGAATCAGGAATCGAGATGAAATTTGGGATAGAATAGGAGCACGTTGTTGTGTTTACCTGTGTGGTGCCGCGCGGTGTCTGTCCCATGACTGCTTTGGCTTATGTTGTGGGGACTGGAGTCTAATTGATGTTCCTTGCACACAGGTGATACTGTTAGCAGATCAATCACACCACTTAATATAAATCTGATGCACTTTTTGAGGAAGGCATCTGCTCAACGTGCTATAGAAAATGGATATTTCGGTGAACAGCATCCTTGGCCTGAGGTCCCTGGTGCTATGTAGAGAAATGGTTGATAATTGTTTGTGCAGATATTGTAGGATATTGTAACATTCGGTTTAAGACTGACACAATATGATGTAGCTCTTTACCCAACGTTAGATTCTCTCTCTCTCTCTCTCTCTCTGATATAAAATATCAGTTATTTTTAAGAAAGATGTCTCAAGACATTTCACCTTATAACCTTGCATTTTGTCTTTGGACTGTGCTCTACAGGGACTGGTACATACGGTGGGTTGGTTATATATATATATATGAACTTTGACTATTTAGTCTCTCTTCACCACAACATTGCAACTCTTGGTTTAGTCTGTCATGTGAGTGTGTTTGTATGTATTAGTGCAAATGCAAGGAAAGATTTTCATCCCTACACCTTGTGTCATCACAGATGCCGCGTGTCAAAGGTGAAAAGAAGAGCCAGTCGGCCATTGACAAGGTGGTGACCCGTGAGTACACCATCAACATGCACAAGAGATTGTACGGTGTATCTTTCAAGAAGAGAGCACCTCGTGCTATCAAGGAAATCCGCAAGTTTGCCAAGAAGCAAATGAACACCGAAGATGTGCGTCTGGATGTCAGGCTAAACAAGCACATCTGGTGCAGGGGAATCAGGTGAGGAGGAGCAATAATCATTCCTTTATTTAATGTCTTTCTTCCTCAGTTTTTCATATATATATATATATATATATATATATATATATATATATATATATATATATATATATATATATATATGTATGTATGTATGTATGTTTATATATTTTCTGAATTACCTTATAAGTAAATAACAGTTTACAGTATTATACTTCTTTCCATACTTACATTATGATAATTGGATATTTTAAGATGGGTGATGCTTTCTCTTGTGTTTTGAAGACATTAATAAAGTAAAGTAAGAAAGTACAGGATGCATATTTTTTCTTACATGATTACTAAATTATTATTATTTTATTTTTCATTTTATTTATTTTTTTTTCCCCAGGCCTTATTACCGATCTATTCTCTTCCATTCTTTTGTGTACCTTTAGATACACCTAAAACATAAATGAAAGGTGGGGTAGAAGTGCCCATCTATAAAGGGGGGTCCACGGGGGTGAAGCCCCCCCTGGTAATGTTTTATATAAAAGTCTTTGGTGACTGACTAAACCTAACTGGTGGTGGGGGAGGGGTGGAGCTTTTGCCCCACTGACACCCATTAAGGACACTAATCTAACCCAGCATTACCTAACCAAAATGGGGGAGCATTGCTCCCCATCCCTCCTCCCAAGGACAGGGGCACTTCTCATACATTTACATTTTAGGTGTATCTAAAGGTATACGCAAAAGAATGAAAGGGAATAGACCAGTAATTAAGCCGGGAAAGGACTTTAGACAATTACCAATAATCATGTTCTTTTGGAACAAGAATCTGTCGTCATGAGTCACCTCTGAAGTGATGTTCATGAAAGGGTTACACTTACTGTGTGTGCATAAATATGTCTTGCATGGTGTATACATGGAGAGTTTTTTTAGTTAGATTGTAGTAATGCCCTTCTACCAAATGAAAGAAGCTTTAGCTTTATATTGTATTATTGTTAACACTACCAATTTGCTCTTCAGGAATGTTCCCTTCCGCATCCGAGTTCGTCTTTCCCGTCGCCGCAATGAGGATGAAGACTCCACTCACCCTTTCTACACCCTAGTAACCTTTGTCCCTGTTGCTTCCTTTAAGGGACTAGGAACTGAGAATGTAGATGAAGGCTCTGATGATTAAAGTGGGAGAAATCTAATAATGTTTTATTGCTGTCATGCTTTCAACTTGTCCATCTGTGTTGTGTGCTGAGGCACACCCATGAACAACAGATCTTGTAGGATTTTCTGGGAGCTTTTTCACAATGCTGTAATTAATGGTAACAGTAAAGTGCCAAGCTTCCAAAAAGCCATAAACTCACAGGTGATAGACAAAAAGCTATATTTATTTCTTATACCTGAGACTGTATCCAAAGAAGGTTTTGCTGCAAGTATAACTGCTAAGCTTTCTGGTAGAATACTGTCACAAGTATGCCCACAAAATATTCACGTTACACTGACTAATGGTAGACATAGTTAATGGAAGAGCTTCAGTGACAGTAAATCAATGCCATTGAAATTAAGTGAATATTTTAGTAATAGGAAGTCATCTTTGGTTCTGAGTTTTTGACATTAAAATTTAGAGTTGGAATTTAATGTCTGGTGTCGGCTTTTCGATCTAGTTGAAGGGAAACGGTCTCCTGCTGAACAACAGTCATTAACTTATGGAATCAATGCAGGAATTGATAACTGGTAAACAGTTTACCCCCCTCTGTAGTTTCCATCTGCAGTGGTCAGTCATTGACACTATACTTGGTCCATTCCTTGTACATTTTAGCTCAAGAGCATCATGGGTGATTCCCAAGGGAACAGGTTTACCTGTCCCCGGTGTCCCAAACACTGTCTTTTTTGCAGGGCAAAGAGTTCATGTGCGAGTCGCTCATAGTTATAAAGGTACTGTATTCATGAAAGAAAAAGAAAAAAGTTGCTTTTCTGGTATTCTTTTAACACCCAATTAAATATTTTATCTGGTCCACCAGCCTTCCTTGTGTGTGTATGTGAGAAGGGAGTACACGTTTTGCCTTGGCTGGGCTTATATTTGCAACAACTGTTCAATTGCTGGATGAGTTGAGAAACAGAGGCAGCAGTTTTCACAACAGCTGTCAATTAAACTCCATAACGTTGTTGATAATGCGTAAAATGCATAAATATAGAACATGGTGGTGGGACTGCATCTATACACTGAGTAAACTCCTTTTTACTTGCTCCATTTTTATTGTAACATATTCCTCAGTAAACGAAGCGATAGTAATTTGACAATAAAACTCCATACAGTCAATATAACTTACCAGTGTCCTTCCTACATAAAAAAAAAAAAAGTAGGCACTATTATCCCTTTATAAAATATCCTCTTTACTCAAACAAATGTTAAGAATATTAAGAGAGAATGGTGGGAAGAGATCAGGTGAATTTGAATATAGTTTATTGAAATTTTATAGAGAATTAAGTAAATGAAACGAAATTGTCCACAGGGATCTCAGGAGGAGGCTGCTGGGCTGCTACAAATTGCAGACTCATTTTATAGAAATGCGTTGTAAAGTTTGAATCTTGAAGTGAAAATGTAACTTGAAAAGGGAAGGTGATAACATGAAATATTTATTAAAACACTATAAATATAAAAAAAATAATAATTTAGATGAGTGGAGTCAATACAAGCATTAAGCATCTTTCATCACGCAGGCACAAATTTTTGAGTTTCGCGCCACATCATAACTTGTCAGCATGCAATGTTTAATACAACGCGGTATTATGTAAATAATATATCAATTAATATATAAAAAAAATATATATGGTTTAATAATATATGACCATAGTGTTAAACTATTATAAATCCAATGTTACAGTGCTAGATGTGCACGAACCATCGTCCCTGTTCGGCCTTCCTGCGGCCACCACCACAACACACGCCAGCATGGTAAGGGAATTTGGCCAAATTTTTCCAGTTTGCTCGAGTTGAGAAGGTCTCAAAGTAGTAAAACCTAGTAGTGCTTTGTCCCTAGCTTCCCTGTGACACGTAAGGTTGTGGTGCTGGGGGGAATTAACCCCTAAATGATGGTAATACAGCTCCTGCCAACACGTGGAGTCTGGGGGCACCGCGGCTCCTCTTCACCTGGTACCCTATGTTGATACCGCCGTGTTGTGGTACAAACTCATAAATACCAGCTGTGGTATGCATGTGCTTCTTACTTGTTGAGTATGTATTGGTGGAATCTGCAAGCACATTTTAGTCAGAGCGGCAAACATGGTACTTTGAGACTCCCTTTAAATTTAGGTTTCCATGTTTTCAGACTGGTGTGGTGGTAGTGGTGTGAGGCCTTTCTGGATTCTGGTTGTGTGTGTGTGTGTGTTTAGCATTAATTTTGATATTGTATGCTTCAGTTTGACAATTTAACCTAACTAAACTAACAACCAAACTAGCCTAATCAAAATGACAAGGCTAAGAAATAATTATGAAGTTATCTTGTAAATCTTGCGATGCACAGGAAATAATCTAGGTGACACCCACCGCAGACAGGCATCTTCCTCAGACTAATTCAAATATTTCAAATCGAGCTGCTTCTCCCACGTCAGGACAAAATAAAATGCTGATTGGTTGAATTAATTTTATATTTTTTTCAATTGGCCAGCAACTGCATTCTCAAACATTAGACTAATTTTGTGCTTGTGCAACAGATGTGACTTATGCATGCATGGACGAATTCATCTTCACGGGATGATCAGGGCCTGCCTATCCATCTCGCATGTGGGTGTGTCACTTCCAGGCTTTGTCATAGCAGCGACCGAACTTGCTTCCCCAAAAACGGATAAATCTTTAAATATTACTGTCAGCATTATATAAAAAAAAAAAAAAAATTGCTGTTGGTATAGATGGGTTCAAATTACTCAGAATAAGAAGCTCTATTTGATGAGAAGGGTAATAAATAAGAAAGACCTTGTTGAAACTAGTGTAAGAGTAAAAGAATACTGACATAGCATACCATGAACCAGTGGGAGTCTTAACCTAATTTAACTAACCTGTGTGGGGTTCATGCCGTGTTAGCATGAAAAATAACCCAGGATGTTATCAGTCACTTTCAGTACATGCTGACCCAGAGTGAAGTTATGTGGCCAGACAGATAACCTTCATGAAGTGCAAAGTGAAACGGACAAGCAGGAAATGTTTACGTCAGTAGTGGAACCAATAAGACCTGTGCAGTAGGAAAAATTCTATCTTTATTTTTTATTCTCTCTCTCTCTCTCTCTCTCTCTCTCTCTCTCTCTCTCTCTCTCTCTCTCTCTCTCTCTCTCTCTCTCTCTCTCTCTCTCTCTCTCTCTCTCTCTCTCTCTCTCTCTCTCTCTCCCTTTTATTTGGACCTGTTTTGGGAGGGAGAAAAGGAATTTAGATTATAGCAAACAACAAAAACATCAAAGGAATGAAGAAGCTGTCAGTCTCAGGTGATACACAGTGTGGTACATGGGAAGAGCAGTGGGCCTGGGCAAAATTTTATGGTAAAGGGCATTTCTAATTCAAATCAGTATGTGCTTTTGTGATCTAATTATATAGTTTATGCACATGTCATGGATGTTAAACCCTAGAATGGCAGTGGCATATTTGGAACCTTTGTGAAAGTATCAGTACAGTCATTAACTCCATTGTCACCTTACAGCCTCCTAAGAAGGACACCAAGGCCAAGCAGCCAGCCAAGCAGACCGCCAAGAAGAAGGAGGGAGGAGGAGGAGGAAAGGCCAAGAAGAAGAAGTGGTCAAAGGGAAAGGTCAGTTCATGATTTGATTAATTGAAAAAAAGACTAGTTGAGAGATAATTTTTGGGAAGATAAGATGTAATGCTATTGCAAATGATGGGGAGCATAGAGGGGATAAGATACTTGTGTAATGTCTGTGTATTTGAAGTGGAATGAATGTTCTCCTTTAGAATATAGTGATTGAACATGCAATTTACTTTGCTCAGCACAATACTGGCATGTAGAATAATGTTTGTTTTTTCAACCAACTGTTTGGTGTGAGAGATGTCTCAGTAGTGTCTGTGATGCAGGTCCGTGACAAGTTGAACAACCTTGTGCTGTTCGACAAGCCCACGTACGACAAGCTGCTGAAGGAGGTGCCATCGTACAAGCTCATCACCCCCTCTGTAGTCAGTGAGCGTCTCAAGATCACTGGTTCCCTGGCACGCCGAGCACTTGACGAGCTCCAGACTAAAGGTATGTGTGGGCTTCAGATTGTGTGGGAAAGAAATGTTGGCCTTTATGGTTGATGAAGTTTGGGGAAAGGAAGTGATACTAATTTGTGTTAGGTCTCCAGACTGACTCATCCAGTTGAGAAAGAAAAACTTGCAGGTTTACTTTTAGTAATATTTCTTGTATCAATATATACACCTGCTCTTCTATCTTGGAATGTAAGTTTGGTATAGATTGATTTCTATTGATATGTCAGGCTGGCATCCTTCATGGTTGCACACTTACAAGCAAGCAAATCCATAAGCATCCCCTCATTTTGTAATCTCTAGACCTTAGTATAATTTAAAATAAGAATAATAAATTTGATGAAAAATGTTAGTCAATTACAACAAAAATTATTGCTCTGAATTTTCACTTAACCACAGGAAGCGGGAATGAAAATGCATTAGTTTATGAGCAGATCCATTGCGTCATTCAAATTTTGGAGTGGCCTTTCAGGAGCTTCCCTCTATACCAAAGAATGAATACAAACAAGACTGGAATGTTTGTAGTTGAACCTGTTTGCTGAATTTCTGGTATAACAACCCCTTTAAGACTATTGAACACTCGTTTTATTTTATGAAACCGTTTGCAAATTATGGTATATTTCAGAATTATCAAATGCTTGCTTTATTTTATGAACATCCTAGGTCTTAAAATATGGGAGAGTTGGTTGACATACAGTCATCTGCTTGTTTGAGAGATGAATTGTGGCTCAATGACAGCCAGTGAGAGAGAGAGAGAGAGAGAGAGAGAGAGAGGAGGGATCATTGGCTATTGTCAGGGTCACTAACTGGTTGTCACACAGCTCTCTCTCTCTCTCTCTCTCTCTCTCCATATGAACTCAAGTGACAGCTCTTATCTCACAAAACTTGTAAGTTGGGAACTCTTAAGTCGAGGTACCACTGTATATTGAGTATTTTATGTAGAATTTTAGGTATTCAACATAATCATGTCATTATTTTGAGTCACAGATTTCATGCGTGCATGTGATATTCTTCAAATAGTCTCCTCTTCCTTTCCTCCCACCCTGTACAAGGCAGTTAATGGCTTTATTGGCATTTACCAAATTAATTGTTCAACAAGTCACTACCATTCTACCATGCATCAACTACCTCAGTCTACCTTGTTTCAATATCACTAATCAATTGTTCATAAGTATTATGTTATGGTGGAAAAATATAAAGTATGTTGTATGACAGCACACTAAATTTTTGTAGGCTACATTTAAGTTATTGTTCTTGACCTATTTAAGATGTTTATCTAATAGCAATATTGCAACTTTGTTTCAGGACTCATTCGGCAGGTGGTTAAGCATCATGCACAGGTGGTATATACCAGAACCACAAAATCTGAAGACTAAAAGTAATAAAAATGGCTGATTGATATACATTTTTAATTACCTGTCCGGCTAGTGAGGCAAGTTAGAATGTTGCTAATATTATAACTTGGTAATTTTAAGTTGGCCATATACACACAGGCCTGACCTGTTTAGCCCACAGAATAGGGTGGGATTAGAGGCAGCCTGTGTATGTATGGGTTAGTTTCTCATCCAATCAGGTGTGTTGGTGTGGCCAGATTAGAATTAGATGAAGCATGAAAGTTACATCGATGCTGCCTTGCGTGTGTGGGTGCAGTGAGGCGTGGCCTGTCCCAAGCTTTTCAGATCCTTGTTGTCAGGTATGTTGTCGGTATCCCTGGCACGGCAGTACTTCCTAGTTTCAGGTGAACAAAATATTCTGGTATGAGTTTACATCAGTCTATAATGTTCACCTGTGCTTGTGGGAAACAAACCATATTTTAATAGAGATGTGAAAACTTGAGGCCCTTGCAGGAAATAGAAAGCAAAGTTACACAAATGATGAAAAATCCATGTCATGTTACAAATATTCATGTATTTTCTATGTACTAAGTACTGTTCTTGTTTGTCAATGTGATAAGGTACAAACAAGTATTGTACCTCAGATTAAACAAATTTGTTGGATTGTAAAACAGTGGCCATAATATTTAAAGCACTTTAATAATTCACTTCATCACTATACAGAGCAATCACCTCCAATGAAGCACTCTTCCCTAATATTTTAATGTGGCAGAGCTGCAGTGACCTTCCTAAACCAGATAAATATTTAAAAGAACCATAATTATTTTCTACTCTGGGATAACTAATACAGTAATTACAATGAAATAACAGGTTTTCACATAATTGTAGTTCATTTGGTGGTAGTGGTGGTAGTAGCAGCTGTAGTACTGTAGTAGAGGAAGGGGATGTGTCAGCTGTAGTACTGTAGTAGAGGAAGGGGACGTGTCAGCTGTAGTACTGGTGGTGGACCAAGGAGTAGAGGAAGGGGACGTGTCAGCTGTAGTACTGGTGGTGGACCAAGGAGTAGAGGAAGGGGACGTGTCAGCTATAGTGCTGGTGGTGGACCAAGGACTGGAGGAAGGGGACGTGTCAGCTGTAGTACTGGTGGTGGACCAAGGAGTAGAGGAAGGGGATGTGTCAGCTGTAGTACTGGTGGTGGACCAAGGAGAGGAAGGAGACATGTCCCTGAGTTACTGGAGGACAATAGATATATATTTCTCTCTCTCTCTCTCTCTCTCTCTCTCTCTCTCTCTCTCTCTCTCTCTCTCTACACTCCTCTCACCTATACAGACAATTCCATTTCTTCTGTAACAAGTGACCTTACCTGTGTAGTCAACACAAATAAGGTCACTGCAGCATTACCACATTTGCCGAGCATGGGAACTGATGAATAGTGCGAAAATTCAGACAGTACACGTGATAAAAATATCCTAGTCAACCGTTCAGCCTATATCTCATCACAATATATAGTCAATAATTTACAAAGATTCTTTACAGCTCATAGTTTTACACATGACTAGTATAGAAATATAGTAAAAATAAATATATGTCACAATTAGACAGTTTTCTTGAATGCAAACAAAACAGTCCAAAGAATGTTGAAAGACCTCCACACATGTGAAATACATTTACTCTGGAATACACTTGCAAAACTGATGTGATGTGGCACTGCTGAAATTTTAGTATCAACTGCATTATTAGAACTTGTGAATTTTTATCACAATCTTTGAGCACCTTGGATACCATGTGTGTAGTGCATAGTACCCCTAAATGCAAGACACCACCTCAACCTCTGGTATTGGTGTATGAACAATGGGGCTTATAGTCTCTCTCTCTCTCTCTCTCTCTCTCTCTCTCTCTCTCTCTCTCTCTCATATGCACAAAAGTATAAAAAAATTGCAAGACGACTTTGGGTTACTACATACTAAGGGGCATAATGGTGACTTCAATGTTACTAAGCCTAAAGAGTGTATGAATCCTAGTAATTTAAGGTTTGTCAGACCAAATTACATCCATCCAGGGATTATGAACACAAAACATGTCTAACAAAGCATCTTCTCAGAGCTCTAAAGATTTGTATATAAATAAAACAGTATATATATATATATATATATATATATATATATATATATATATATATATATATATATATATATATATATATATATATATATATATATGCAGTACAGTGTTGTGTACCAAGTTAATGTCTTGTGGCAGAGAACAATTTTTGACAGTAAATGATTCACTTGATAAATAATTCTAGTACACTACTTTTGGTTGTATCCCTTGTGGCAAAACCATGAAACAATAATACCAAGAAATTGATCAAATGAGTCTTTTTGGCACACATCCCCAAGGCACTCTGCATAGCCTGACATCAAATGAAGATGTTACTGAGAGGTAACACTGCATGCATGTATCGTATGGTAATATCACTATCTTAATAATGTAGGCTCAAATTCATTACTAAAGAGGATAGATAAGGTTATCAAATTCAAGGCCTTCACTCATTTAGTGCATTCTATATAGCTGATGTACTTAATTTATAATTGGTATTGGTACATAAAGCCTGCTCCATATGTTGTACTGCATAATAGCAGCAAGTCAATTCATGAATATTTCTTGGACCCTTTTAGCAGACTAGATTATAATGATAGAATACAATGAAATGTGTTAACTATGACTAACAGTACACACTAACAACTCTTTTACAGTGTTTACCAACTGGTAAAAATTGTGATGCCTACATTGTTTTCTAATTAGCAATACATAAGGGCTTATTTCTACTTGAAAATCTTGAGAAAATGAAACTTTCTAGACTAAATGTCATTGTGGAGATTGACTAAGCAACTTCATGTTGGTTAAAACCCCAAAAAGAAATGTATATTTAATAGAAGTTATCCAGCCAAACAAAAAGTGAGTTTTATTGGAAAGCTAAGATTTCTGACACCACTGGTGGTATACTTGGATTTGTTGCTCACCATACTATAGGATGGTGCTAAAGAAATGAAAGGGAGACATTAGTCAAACAAGAAAATGCCAAATTAGATATTCCCATTTTAAAACTGTCACAGGAAACCAAATTAAAATTTATATCAAAGGAATCTTCACTGTCACTCAGGGACATGAAATTTGCCATCAGACAATGTTCCTGCACTATGTACTGTATCTAAAGGGAAACTTGTAGTAAACATTTATGTAAATTACGGTGTTCCATTACAATGGTGATAGCTAGGCATACTACCTTCAATGATAAACATGGATTAAACTAAGTAAATTCTGATACAAGAAAAATGCATCATCAACTGGGTCTTCTATCTATACTACCTATCATGAGACACCCCTCCACATGTTCAGTTCATTGCCAAACTGGCAGACCTTTAATAGCTGAAGAAGTGAGCTACATCATGTACATGCATATAAATTAATGCACAGCAGGTTATAACTCAATTTCACTACAAACCCAGGATAGGCAACCTCGTAAAATCTGATCTGGTCAGTTCAGGTGAGTGTTGTATGCAACTTTGTGGTGGTTGGGTAAGCAGTCTTTCTTTGTTTCAGTACTCTCAATTAATCTGATATATTAATTATAGTTAACAGGCAGTTGAGGTTCTCATATTCATAAACCCACCACTTAATGAGCACTAAGGCAATGGACATATTAGCAATCTTGCAAAATATGTCCATTCTCCCACACTTTACAGAAGCAAGTGCTTATTTGCATTACTCTACACCAAGACAAGTTGCACATGAGTAAGTGAAACCAAAATAAATATTTAGACCAATTAAGTGTTCAAGGTATGATTCTCTCTCTCTCTCTCTCTCTCTCTCTCTCTCTCTCTCTCTCTCTCTCTCTCTCTCTCTCTCTCTCTCTCTCTCTCTCAGAGTATACACTGAGGCTGGTATACCTGCAGTTGGACACTACCTCAACACAATACTAAATATGGCTTTCAATTACAATACCTTTTCCCAACTAGCAAAAAAAATTATAATTTAGAAATTTACACCACTTAACAGGCACCATAAATATAAGAAATATGGATATCACACATGATTTAGTATTATTTTTTTCATCTTTGTTCTAGTACTCAATCTTCATTCCTTATTTGCATGGGCAGGAACGCACACACGATATATATATATATATATATATATATATATATATATATATATATATATATATATATATATATATATATATATATATATATATATATATATATATATCAACACCCAGAGAGAGTGAGAAATAGATAAAGTATGATAAAGAAGGGGGCACACCCAGTATATAATAAATTATGTAATTTTGAAACATTTTGGCACACATTGTTTCATGGTTAGCCGTGTATGTAGTATTAAACAGATACTTTAGAGTAAAAACTTTTTGGCAAGTATACTAACTTCCTTATATCAACAATTTACAGGAACAAGGTTTCTCTGTATTCTGGCTCACATATATGTAACAGGTAATTGCTGAGGCAAGTTGGGAGATGCTACATATGTAATGGTACATGTTTATTAAAGTGTCAGTTGATGTCATATTATGATGTGTACAGATTACCATTCAGTGCTGTATGATACTTATATCTCGGTAAGTATTTTAAACATATAGCATTGGTTATAGACTGAAGGGCCAGAGCCAGTATTTCATGAGACTTAGTGAATATTATAAACATCAACAATATATTACTATCACATGAATGTGTTTTTCCATGCAGAGTAAAAAAAAAAAAAAGGAAAGGAAAAAAAACATGTTGAAATTATTCAAAGAACAGCCAGGAAAGAACAAGATGAATGTTATGCTACACTGATGACAAAGGTTTGTGTTCAAACAAGTTAGAAGTAGACAAGATTCTCCATTATGAGTTTTAGCTGTCACTCTACAGCTAAGATTATGAAGGTACTCAAGCCCAATCACCTAAATTATAACCTCTACTACTGAGTCTTTCAGCACCCAAAACTGGTTAGCACACACCGGAGGAGTTATCTGAGTGACTATCAGAAGGGGCATATTTCCCTCAACCTTCAAAATTCGGCAAAATCCACTTAGACATATCATGGATGGTGATGTCACATCTAAAGGCAGACCCTGTTACACAAGAAAGTTCACACACTGCAAAAGTAAAAATATATCTTCCAAGTTTTACTTTGAGAAGGTAATTTTTTTTTTTTTTTTACAATATATCCTAATTAATGAATGAGTGATTACAACTGTTTCCTTGTTCAGCTACTAATGTTGACTTTAGATTCTCTCCTCTGCTCTAAAGCATTTGATATTATATCTATAACTTCTCCAACAAACTGGATCCATGATCCTACTTCTATTTATAGTCTTGTATTTATTAAGAAATTGTTTTAGCAACAAGAACACCTTGCCTTGCAAAATCAAATTCCTGGTGTACAGCATTTCACTAGTTGTTATCTGATCACAGACATGGGTATTCTCTCCTTGTATGTAGTAATTCAATTCTCACATGTTTAATAGTACTTAACTGTTACATCATCCACTTCCCCAAACCGGGATAGCTTCTATCAGGTTCACCTGAAAGATCAATTAGTTTATCCCGAAGTTCTGTTTCCTCCTGAAGATCACTGGGCTGTCTAAGAAGTGAAAAATAAAATGATAGGACAAAAAACATCTCATCTCTAACAAAATCGTTTAGCTACACCATTCTGGCAACTTAGGGAACACTATTGAGTTCAAGTGTGTGTGTGTGTGTGTGTGTGTGTGTGTGTGTGTGTGTGTGTGTGTGTGTGTGTGTGTGTGTGTGTGTGTGTGTGTGTGTGTGTGTGTGACATCCAGACTAAGGACCAGGGGCGGCATGCAGAAAACTTCATAAAAGACTTAGTCACTTATAACTTCAATATCCTCATCCTAGTTAGGAGCTAGACTTGTGAGTCATGCAGAGGAACTCACAAGGTGACTCCTGACTGTGAGCTAAGTGATTTATGAGCTACTCATAAGAAAGTGCTATGCGGTGTATCTTCCGCTACTAATACCGCTAATGTTTGGTTAAAAACACTCTTACCATGATAATAAGGATATGGTGGCATGCTGTTATCACTTTTAAAGTGAAAAGTAGAAATTTTGTTAATGTAATAACTGCAGAAATGAGAATCTATCAATATATTATACCTCAAAAATAATGTGTGTGAATTAACTCTGGTGGCATATACTGCCCACATTGGATCAGAACGACAATACAGGTCACAAGAAGAAGTAGTCTACTGAGTACCAACAAGCAGTACCAGTAAACCTTGCTAGAATGGAGCCAGCCCTGCAGGTATGCAATTGCTTAATACTATTTACTTAAACATTATTCTGCTAGCAACACCATATTTTCAGGGTACACATTTAGATATGTGGTTCCACCCAATCACTTAGCCCAATGAATTCTTGGTCTTTTTTGCTCAAACCTATTTCATTAACTAATTCAAACCAATCTGGATTAAACTAAACCTAGCCACACCTAATCTAACTTGACTTTTTTGACATAATTAATTTTGTTAATTAAAGTTTGTTTAGGTTTAGTTGGGTGGGGCCTTGGCCCGTCCTGCTCCCTGCACATCACACCAGCCCCACTTTCACTCCTTTGTAACCACCATTAAATTCTCATAAAACTTTAAAGTTTATCAAGAAAAATCTAACCAAACCTAACCAAAATGTTTTGGCACTGTGGTACCAAGAGTTGTTGCTGCTTCACCACTGTCACTGTGAGTAGCTCATACACTTAGAAGTCCTCGTCCATGATTCATAATGTCTCAACATGCTATGAGTACTCATAGCTTGATGCAAACTTTCCTGCAGTACTTATACAACTTATGAGCTCCTCATGAGCTTCATCCAGCTCATAACAAACTTATGACCTTTTCTACATACTGCTCCTGGACAGCTGTGACAGTAGTGAATGAACTGGGGCTTCAGGCTTATACCACTATTGAACATTAAGAGATGTAGATGGTTAAGCGCAGTTCTATATGATGATGAGTACAGCACATCATGTAACATAGCATGCATATAATTAACACACTGACTACTGATGTTTCTTGCATCAATACTCATTAATTAATAAACATGATTCAGTTAACATCCGAAAAGCCAAATTAAATAGTATGTCAAGGAGAGACAATACTTGGTTTCGTAAACTGCAGTCATGGGATGAATTCTTTCTGGAAGATGTTGAAAAATGTTATACATGATAGAGACTAGTACCTTATGAAACTACAACACCTGTGTGTGCCTGAAGAGCAGAGGAATGGCAATGGCAGCAGCTGTCCTCACTGATGCATCTGGGTCCCGCATTAGGTACAGTAGACCATGGCTCACCGATGAAATGTTGAGCTCTTCCCTTTGTTCACAATGGTACACCAGATTCCCTGTTTTAACAGCAAAGCATTCCTATTACAATGACTTAAAACCACAATGGTATGGGTTAGCAGCATCAATTCCAATAGCAAGCAAGCAATGATACTGATATTAAACTATATTAAAATAATCTTTCTCATCCTGACTCAATTTAAAGAAATATATTATAATCTCCCTCTTGGCCAGACTCTTATCTGGTTGTGGAGACCTACATATGATTAACACTATTTGAAGCATTATTTGTTACAAGTACTTATTATAATTATATTATTACTTAATAGTTTTACTCTTTTTTTCTTTCTTCCTTATCATTTAAGCACTGGTGACAAGAGTATTGAGTTTTTATCAAGTTTTTTCTCTACCACTCTCCATGTAATAATTTTGAGGGTTCAGAAGATTTGTACCAACCTGATACTACATGAAACTTAAAACCTTATGCAGTAAAATTTATGTAGTACTTTCAAGGAAGCAAAAGACTTACCTATTAAAAGTGCAGCAGCCTTACGCAGTGAGGGCTCTGGGCTCTTGAAATATGATGAAGTTGCTTGAATGAAGAATCCAATGTGGTCCTTCAGATCTATCACCTGCAGTAACAATATAAATTAAAATATTTCCTGACAGTATATTACTGCTGATAAGACTTCAGAGCCATACAGTATTTAAGTTTATGATGGGAAGCTGTGAAAAATAAAAATACATGTTAGATGAGCTGTGAATGAAAAAACGGTCATGAAGTACTTCTGTCACAGAGCTTCTCTATATCCCAAGCAAGGCTAGTTTTATGGTTCTGAAGGCCCTAAATGGGATCATTTTAGCATTTTTCTGGATGGTTGGAAAGATGATGACGAGAGAGAGAGAGAGAGAGAGAGAGAGAGAGAGAGAGAGAGAGAGAGAGAGAGAGAGAGAGAGAGAGAGAGAGAGAGAGAGAGAGAGAGAGAGAGAGAGAGAGAGAGAAAGCTCTTCTAATGGCAAAGTGACTTGTTTCAGTCAGAGCAAACTTATGGATAATGTCATAATAATAATATTGGCTCTATTGTATGAACATTACTACAAGACTTTCAAGAAAATAAAATATTGCTGATTACGTAAGTTACATGGATGTTAGCATCAGAAATTTCCTGCACAGTTATAGGTTGTTTCCCTCATAAAAATGCTGGTGTTACTTGCCATGTACTTGGTGAGGTCAATGATGAATTGATGATAGTTGAGTTGGCCACTAGGGATAAGGTGTGTCTGGAACATTGTGTTCATATCCTTTGAGCCAACGTGTGGCCCAAGTGCCTGTAATGCACTCTTGCACATCTGTGAAATGTAAGGATGTTGAAATTTTTTTTTGAAAAAAAAAAAAAAAAAAAAAAAAAAAAAAAAAAAAAAATATATATATATATATATATATATATATATATATATATATATATATATATATATATATATATATATATATATATATATATATATATATATATATATATATATATATATATATATATATATTCTTTGGAGTTCTATCTGTCTACATCATGCAGATATTTCCTAAAAGGAGAACCAGAGCATTAAAATTTCAAAAATGAACTGCACCACTCCTCCCTTTCAATGCTTTGTTCCCCATTCACTTTGCTTTGTCCCTGTTAGTCACATTTACAACAAGCAGAGAATACAAAGACACACTACGCCCCCTGTCTTGGGGCATGGGCTGCCTGTACTCCTGTTGTATACCCCAAACTGTAGTGGACAATATGATACCCAATAAAATGTCTAGAATGGCTATGTCCATATACCACAACAGTTGGAGGATGAGGGTCAGCCAAGTGGACAAGGGCAGCAAGCAGGTGGAGGTGCAGATGCTCCCGAAACTCCTCACTGCTGCCCACAGCCGCTGCCAGGCCCCCTCAGCACGCCCAGGCCTGCCTCTCGCACTTCACCTGATGTCTGGTACATGATGAAATACTATGTAGATACCAATGGATAAAAGTAATTAATATGGCTTCAAACTCTTGAATGAACAAGAACTACAGACAGGTACTCAATTCAGAATACAGGAAGCTTAGAGGAAAGACCTCATAAGCATGGCATGCATGGATAGATAAATTGGACAAGGTCATGCAGATTATTATTACCAAGGCATAATATATATATATATATATATATATATATATATATATATATATATATATATATATATATATATATATATATATATATATATTGGTACCTTGTGATTTAAACTTAATTTGTTTTTATGACGGGCTGTTCAAATTGAGAATGTTCAAAATGGGAAGCAATTTATCCCATTCAAATTAATGTAAAAAGAATTAATCCATTCCAGGTCACAAAATCCCCCTATTTATTTTATTTTTTTCATTTTTATGGGTTTATGTTATTCCCTAAAAACAGAGCTGAATGAAAATAACCTACATTATACAGAAAAATATAGTAAAACACACACACACACACACACACACACTGTTACTGTTACGGTTACTGCTAATGCAGTAGCATGGTGTGCTTGTGCATGCATGCACACACATACACACAACTTGCTGACTAATTCAATGATAACATCCTTGCCTGTTGAAATACTCACCTTCTCTGAGAATAGTCTTATTCTGATAAGAAGTGTTGGCGTGTGCTGGAGGACAGTTTCTTGAGGTAATCGAGGCAGAAGAGCAGCCAAGCCTCTCAGGGCTTCCAGAGCCACCTGACTTTCTACGCTCAGTTCCTCAGAACTGCCAGTGTCACGCTGGTCTGTTGCTCCAACCATGGCTGCAATAATCTCCTTCAGTTTCTCTGAAACCTGTGAGATACTGACTTTAATTTCAAGTATATACCTTGTAATAGCATTCAGTTAAGTAGCATTATTCTGTGGAACAACCTTACAAACTGAAAGTGCTGATCTAACGTGCTCCACTCCTTGCTGACAGATATATTCTGCAACTTTGATGTTAAATCTTATGAACTTTGTGTAATAAACTCATTAAATTAAGAAACCACTTTCATTTACATAATATTAAAAGGCAAAGAGCAACTGACATCACAAGTTAATAAATCCTTATCTAAACATATAAATCAGGGATGTGCAAGATCTACAGAAGGGACAAAACACTTGAGGATTACATCAGTACCTTTTATAAGCAGGATACACGAGATCACACTATGTTGAAATTTGTTGTATTCACTACAAACAATCTATGTGAAGGAGCTAAACATTGCAAAACTAGAAAAAAAACAATTGTGACATCTCCTTTCATCCTTTTGTCCTTTCCACCGATTCCCTCCTCACTTGTCCTAACTTAAAGAAGGGTTTTCTGTGCAAGTGAAAAATTGACTACTGACTATGCATATACAGTATTTCATGAGAGAATTGCAATGCTTTCTGATAATGACATTTGGGCTGCTTGCAATGTTGTTGAGAAACAAAAAACACACACGCAAACACACACAAAAAAGAGAGAGAGAGAGAGAGAGAGAGAGAGAGAGAGAGAGAGAGAGAGAGAGAGAGAGAGAGAGAGAGAGAGAGAGAGAGAGAGAGAGAGAGAGAGAGAGAGAGAGAGTGGTGTTAAGCAAGACTTTGCACAAGTGTGGAATTTACAAGGAAACTTGTGAATAAGTGCATTATTAAGTGCATCATCAGGTAGTGAATATGTGCAAATTGCATTGGTGCAGCCATGTGGAAAGTTTATAAGTGGAATTTTAAATAATATAGAAGTTTACAGGTGTTTTAAAGGTCTTGACTGTCTTGTTGGGAAATCAATAATGTGACATCCTTTATACTGAATATTAACTTTAAATATTACATAGTATAGTGACAGTAATGATGGTGAGCATTAATTTCTTGTATGACAATTTCTAAGTTTTGATGTACATGAGCTTTGGGTACAATGGATCAGATTCATCTTGTCTAACTTCAATGTGGCCATGTATGTGAATGTCATGCTTACATACTTTGCAGATGTAGATGTTGGTTTCTAGGAAAAGGGAGTACATATATGAGATGCCACCACCCATTACTGTGGGTGGTGGCAACAGCAGCACACTCATTTCCCTAACAACAGTGTTACCCTACTCTGTATTATGGACTTCTCTACAGCTACAGCTACAGCAGCCCATCCCTGTGTCAATCTTGAAAATCCCTGTGGTAGAGTATGATTTGGAAGCAAACTCATCACCCCATTACATGTTATTTGCTTAGAATATTGCATGTTATTATAAATTATGTTATTATAAATGGCTGCTTTTGCTACATCTTGTAGTATTTGAAATCAAGTAACTTTGTTCAAAAAACAAATTATGGTGCAGCAACCGAAGCAATTAAGAGTTAAAAATTTTGTTTGAAAACTAAGTTGTTCGGTAAAGGAGGTCCCACTGATATTACTCCATTAGAGCACTCCATATAAACAGTGAGAAATTCATCTGAGGGTGGGACAAATCATTAACCATGAGAGGCTTTTCACTAAGGATAGAGGTTGCACCCCTGACCAGAACAGAAAGACACCACCTTACTATAAGAACCATAATGATCAGGTTCCAAAGTAATTTTGGTCCCTCTGTGCTCTCAATCACTACAACAAAAGTGAAAAGTGAAAGTTATTCCATTATTCATACAACTCCTCAGGTTCTTCATTTGGTTTCAGCACATCATCACACCGGCACATCTAATTAGACATGAGCAGCATCACATGCCTAATTATGTAGATATATCTGACCCTTCACAGCCATGGGATCTGGTAATTAGTATCTAACTTTCTTACTCTTAAAATAAATGACAATGAAAGTATCAATGGTCATTTTTGCAAAGTAGAAGAATTAAATAATGGTGGTAGATCATGGAACTGCCAAAACCTTAACACTTGGATGTATTTTGTTGAAATGACTGTGAAGGCTGTGTTAGTTTAAAAATGAAGTGTGAAAATATTAGCAAGTAGAGACTGTATATAGATGGTGAAGCCACACCATGAGAATGTACCTACATGATAACATGGGTATACTGCCCACATTGAAAAGAAAAAGACAAAAAAAAAGTGGTTATTAATAATACTGTTGATAGTTAATATATGATCAAATACGAGTACAATCATGGAGACATAATTTCTGCAAACATGGAGTGTCTACAAACAACATTAGTAAGGGAGTTATATAAATAGCACATAATGGATGCACTACTTTTAAGAATTCAGAAAAGGGAGATACAGGTAAAAATACACAAATTTCTACCTTACTCGGAATTTTTTAAATCTAGCAAGTCTTTGTGTTGCACATTAAATTTAATAAACTTTAGCATAATTCCCAATATCTAAGTGAAAAAAAAAATTCTACTGAATCATTTGAATGGTAGTCTACAAATCAAGTGAAACTGAACTAATCATGGCACTGACTTACCTATGTTTTCTTTGGTGCAATGCACCCTCTAACAGAGATGATTTAAAGTCAATACACAAAGAGAGAGAAAAATGTTTGAACCTCATTTTTCTGTGTTTCTAAGAAAATATTTAATTTCATTACTATTAACATCTTTGTATAAACAATCAACTAGGATTCAGTGACCCAAAAAATAAAGCTGGCCATCATAAATTCTTGCAAGTACATATGTACATAATTATGTTGTACACACTTATGAGTTAGAAAGGAGCTCTCAAGTAGTCTCTGCATGTGTTTCCTTTGTGGTAAGCAACTAGCAAAGTGACAATCTCTACAATAAAATATGGAAACTTGTGTGGCTGCTTTGAAGACTGCATCGCGTTGGTTCCCTCAGGCACTCTGAACTACCAAGTTGTAACACCAACCGTCAAGGCTTATTAACTACAAGGTCAAAAAGGGAAAGGGCTGCTATAATTATACTGACACCAACTCCAAACTGGGCCAGGCATCATATCAACACTCTATAGTACTTCATAAAAGTATGTTCTTTCTTGTATGAACAAGCTAGGAACTAGGAAGAGGTAGGATAGATACATATATCTCCTACGTACTATCCCGAGTAAGACAGCATAATGATATGTATGTAGCAACAGCAAAGTTCACTTAATTTGAGGGTTAAGATTCCAGACAGGCAATGACACCTGTACATGCAGGGATGATTTCATCAAAGGTACAAAACCCAAAACAACTGCAACAATCTAACATAGTGACTTACCGAGAACCACTGTGGGAAATAGCACTAGAACAGAAGAAAAGAATTGTAAAAATCAAATAAGAACTTGCTTTCTTTCATTAACTACTAGCTTAGGATTCAAGATAAACCCATCCAAAGAAGTAATGTTATGGTATTAGTTACTTGGCTATAAATTGGAATCTTGCAATAATCTGGACAACTTATTTTATTTCATGCAATCATCCCTCTTGTAAGAACATGTGCATTTACTTAGCTGCATCTCCTATAATTATGTTATACATATAATATTTGAAATAGTGTCCATAATCCTGTCTCCATACTGTGCTTACTTTTAATAAATTTAATCTTAAGATAAAAATTCTGATTGTTCCATCTCCATTTCACTCAGCTATTAATATTTCTGCCAGGGTAGACACATTTCTCAACCTTGCCTTCTGGCTTAAAATTTACTCTTTCTTAATTTGTACTCATGACACTGTTATTACACAGTCCTTTCTAAAAGGTCTTCCCTATTTACATTTTCTAGTCCACTTATTATCCTAAAACATGGTAACTGTAACTCCCTTTCTTCTAAAGCAGACAGGTATGTGTAAGTGTGTTTACACTTACTATGAAAGACCAGATGAATTATGGTAAACCACTGAGGTTGAATGGTGTGAAACACTCCCTCATGAATTTATTTGCAGATAATACAGTGGTGGTGGCAAAGTGTGTGTGTGTATATATATATATATATATATATATATATATATATATATATATATATATATATATATATATATATATATATATATATATATATAAGATGGTGGATGGTCTTGGTAATGTGAGTAAAGGAACTAGATAGATAGATAGATAGATAGGCAAATAGATAAATACTGAGAGCCAAGACAAGTGAATAGTGAAATGATGAGATGTATGGATAAGATTAATGGAGAGATTTCTGCACTGGCCATCCCCTTAATAGATCCTAAATGCATGTAAGAATAAGTGGTTGGATTGAAAACAGTAAATCTAACAAGCATGATCCTTTTGTTGGAGGGCAATTACATGACAGGGTTAATAAGTAGTATTTTTGACAAAATATATATGGAAGTGACATCACTTCTTTTGGCTTTAATTAAAGACACACAAAATCTAAAAAGAAAACATAAAACACAAGTGACAAGGTCTTACTGTGCTGGACGTAAGTGAAGATAACACAATAATTAGAAGCAAAACAAGAATGTGAAGCTTATAAAATACTAGAACAGAAAGGAATCATAAATAAATCAGTTACCTGATCATTCTGCAGGTGAGCAAAGTTTGAGAGTCCGCGCACAGCCAGGCGACGCACGTGGACTGATCGGTCATTAAGTCGTCCCAGCAAGCAGTCAATGATCTTTTCCAGAAGCTCATAGTTACCTCCACATTTTTCTGCAGTCAACTGGATGGAAGAAGCCAATCAACATGTTGGACAGGTGAGACAGGTTTGCATGTCATGATTACAGTTGACCTTCTTTTTCATCATTAAGAGTATTACATGACAGAGATCATCAATGTGTGACCTCATACACTCCTACATGAGGACTAGCTATTTTCTTGTGTTTCCTTAAAGAAAAGTATCATAAATTTTTGACACTTCTGAAGTTCAGTTCCAGATGAGACAGGATGGTGTACATGTGCAACTTTCCATTTCCTGATAAATCTTGCTCCACAAATTGAAATCTTTAATTCAGAGACAGAAAATATCATATTGCTCACTAAGGTAAAAAAAGGTTGGATAATCATGCAAATGAATGATGAAAAATTAAATAAAGGTGTACACTGTCATTGCCAACAAAGGTAACGAGACAGAATAAGGCACATTTCTCAAATAACGATGCAATAGTACATTAGTATTGTTCCCTACACTACATTTATGGCAAATATTTGTCATTATGAAGTTTAGTTTGTGATGCTTTTGTAAAGTCTGCTCTTTAATATAATAAAGACACCAGTTCTCTATCTTGGAAAGCAAGGTGGGTAGGATTAGCTTTCACTGACACTATTACATGAATACATTTAAGCTACAATGGGAACACACACACACGCGCACACACACACACACACACACACACACACACACACACACACACTGACATAAATAAGTACTATGCACATATTTTTCCTTAATTACTTTGCTTAAAAGGAAAAAAAAGTGAAAATGAAGTAAAAAGAAAAAAAAAAAGATAATTACTAATTACAAACTAAAATGTTTCACATCTTATTCTGTAAAACAACATGCAAAAACAACATGCAGAGTGCCTGATGAAGCACTATGCTCAATGGCTGTGATATGTCTCACCTGGGCAAACACTGCTGCTACAGTCATTCGCTGCATCTCATAAGGATGCTGGCGATCCAAACAGCTGACTAGTTTCTCAATATGCTTCGGGGATTCATGAACCAACATTCTGCAAGGTCATTACTGCATTTACAATCACAAGGCTCAGATATAAGGTGGGCCACAAACTGCACTGCTTTTTATTCTTTTCATCAAATATTGTGCTTAAGTCTTTACAGATAAAAAATCAACACTTACGCTACAGTTTCAGAGACAGTGAGAAGATGAATTTCCATATTTTCATCACTTTCATCTCTGATCTTTGTAGCCAAAAGATTACTGATAGAAGCACAGTCAATCACATCTATCAGCGCTTGGAGACATGTGAGGACAATCCTGGAAAAGTTAAACTTCAATATCAACCCAACTATATGCAACCAGAAGTTTTACATTTTTAGTGTATGTGCTATTAACTTTTAAATCTATGTTTATGATACAGTGTTACAGTCATCCTCACACATTATGAATAGTGCAACAAAATCTTACTTGCTAGGAACTAAGGTTGTGGCTCCTCTATTGGGAACAAAATTGAAGGCACTTTTTGAGTTGGCTGAGGAAGTCTGGTGGAGGGGGGCCATCACCCCAACATAGGAACCATAAAGCAGCAGTAATAGGGAAGCCAAGGAAGGGAAGTTGTCTTTTATGATATCCTGTGAAGCTGACCAGGTCTGGGAATGCTCTTCACGAGGGCTGTTCTCAACCTTTTCCCAGCTGTCTTCAGAGGACTCTCCTTCCTTCACTACTCTTAAGTCATGCATCAGCTCACAAAGTCCAGATATTGCCTGAAGAACACAAAAATCAATGACTTCAGTAAAGCAGGATGAGGGGAATACAATGTGGCAGAGCGTCTCTCTCTCTCTCTCTCTCTCTCTCTCTCTCTCTCTCTCTCTCTCTCTCTCTCTCTCTCAATGCCTTTTTCGGTGTTACTCATATCCATGTTTGCCCACTAGCAGTTCTCCATACTGCGAAAACTTCCAGAGGTCACTTTGCACACTTTGCCTCTCACATAATTTTTGACCAACCTCTTACAACATGGAACTATGTTATATAATCTTCCTCTTCTTGCCTGTTTCCATTTTTACTCATGTCAACCTCTCCCTCAAGATTTTTATTCCTATGGATATAAGCTGCATTATGTAAATGGCAATCTTTGTTTGGTATACCGCATGATTCACATTAAATTTATATTTACTTCCTTAAAATATTACAGAACTCATACTACATAACACCATCATCACCGCCTCCTAATCAAAACCTACCAAAACCTTTTCATATTCCTTTTTTCTTACGTAATATCACATTTCTCAGACCTCTTTAGACTATACACTAAGTCTCAATATGTATTATGCCTTTTTTGTGCTTTGAAAGAAGCTTACATGATTAACTAACATAGATTATACTTACAGCAAGAGGTGGAATGGTAGCAATTTTAACAGTTGCTTCTGTAGTGGTTGGTTGCTCAGAGAAAAGTTGTGTGCGCTCCAAAACTTGGATAAGAAATGAGAGGGCAGCAGAACACAGCATGGGATCCCGGCCAATGTGGTGCCATGTCTCACACACACCCCTGCAATAATGAAGTGCTCCATTACCTAACCAGAGAAAACATACACACACAAACACCTCTCTGTTTATTACATTCCATAATATAATGTACACCAATTTTTGTCTCTTGCAGCAAAGGACACAAACACATACACAACACACACACAGAGGAGGAGGAGATAATGTCTTCCAAAGGTACTATTAATCATTAACCCTTGAACTACAACCTAAAGCATGACATCATATGAATACCTTCCATCTATCTACAGTATACAAGAGATCAATAATTTTCCATACCTATCTATTTCACTGTTTGTTCCTTGGAGCTTTTCAATATCTATTCACAGATTCCTTTGCAAATGCCTGTCCTCTTACGTTTTCATTCCTTTTTTCATTCTAAGTACCGTACTTGCCAGCATATTTGAAAATTTTCTGATACTTGAGGGTGTGCTATATTGAGTAAAGCTATAACTTTTACGTAGCCAAAAACTCTACGGTAAGGCTTCCTGATGTTAGTGCGTAAAAACTCACCCAAGTATGGCAATAATAAATTTATAACCTTTCACAAGTAACATATGCTTATACTGTACTAAGGAAGGAGGTCAAGATGTAGGGGTCAGGGGTAAGAGTACAAAAGTAGGTTTACTAAAAAGTATAAATGGAAAAGGATATACAGAGGTCGCAGGCAAAAGAACAAGAGTGGGATTATCAAAGTATGAGAAGAAAGGATGAACTGTTGTGAGAAAAGGAGCAAGGACTGGTGAGGGTGAGGTCAGGGCCAAGGACAGGGTATAAAAGTGGGATCATCCAGTGGCGGCTCGTGACTGTTACTGATGGGGGGCTGTCTCACATTCAGACAAATAAAATCTTAAATGCTTTTATTGTTATTGTTTAACATGCCATTGATTGATAGATTATAAAGATAGATAGATAATTATTTAATTCTTTAGATCTTATCCTAACAGTAAATGCTTGACTTCCTTAGTGCTGGCTTAGGCTATTTGAAAAGGAAGTCCATTCTCCTGTTCCTGTTTTGTGCAAACAGATCAATAAACTGAAAATTGAAAAACTGAGTTCTTTCAATGCAGAAACCGTCTTTGCTTTTTGTGCCATTTTGCAAAATACTGCTAGGCCTACCTGGGAAAAGAAAAAAAAATACTATTTTATACGATGTTTCTGTGATTTTACACCATCTATGATAATCAAGATTGAGCACAAGCCATCACTGATCAATAATATTTTAAAACCATCCCTGACAAATTGAAAAACACGATCGAAAATAAGACCGACGCAAGAACACTCACCGAGCCACAACAACGACAAGACAAAGACAACCCACACACACACACACACACACACACACACACACACTGCATAATCATATGTACAACGAAAGACAAGGCAGCACACACACACACACACACACACACACACACACACACACACACACTGCATATGTACAACGAAAGACAAGGCAACAAACACACACACACACACACACACACACACACACACACACACACTGCATAAGCATATGTACAACGAAAGACAAGGCAACACACACACACACACACACACACACACACTGCATAAGCATATGTACAACGAAAGACAAGGCAACACACACACACACACACACACACACACACACACACACACACACACACACTGCATAAGCATATGTACAACGAAAGACAAGGCAACACACACACACACACACACTGCATAAGCATATGTACAACGAAAGACAAGTCAACACACACACACACAGCATAATCATATGTACAACGAAAGACAAGGCAACACACACACACACACACACACACACACACACACACCTTGAAATACCTTGAAAAAAAACACTGAATATTTACTGGAAGGGACTGGAAGGGAGTTAGGGAAGGTACCACTCTGATAACGTCACGGCTGTGGGGGGGGCTTGTGACGTCACCGCTGGGGGTTAATGACGTCACAGCGGCCGTTATTTACGTACGTATTTCATTTTGAAAATGACCCCTCTAAAAAACGCAGCTAGACAGGAATGCTTTATAAATTCAGAATTGCCACACATTTAAACTAATACCACAAATAACAACACATTTCAAAACGCAGTAGTATTAAAGATATTTAAAAAGAAGTATCTGGAAACTGTTGGAATCTTCACCCCATTTAAAATCGTTCAAATGTCCACCCATTCTGGCTTAAACATAACGGAAAACACTTTAAAAAATCTGAACTATTTTCTAAAACCATTTAAAGTGAGCTACAAGCACAAATAAAAAATCTACCGAAAAAAAATTCAATATTATTGGAAGTTGAACACGAATAAAAACAAGTGTGCGGTGCACGCATTTCACTGAGCGGGACGGCAACACACTTAAAAAAACACCAACTATTTTTTAAAACCAATAAGAACCTAGTAAAGGCTGAAATAAAAAATCTAGTTTTGACCCCGTAAAAAAATACGCCGAAAACGGCCCTCTTATTTACACAAAAACAATGCCAAAATCACCACTTTTCACGCAACACACGCGCTCAAATAACTTAAAAAACAACGAAATATTTTTAAAAACCATAAAATCTTAGCTACAAGCCGAAATAAAATACTTAGGAAATAAAAAAAATAATATTGGAACCGGAGGGGGCTGGGGAGCCTTATCCAAGATGGCGCTGGGGGGCCAGTGGAGGGGACGACCAACCCTTCTCACTCATTTAAACCCTCGCCAAACTTAAACTAAGTAATGGCAGGTATATCTAACGAGCGGATATTAAAGATTGGTCATGTGGCTCCGCTTTGCGACAGTATTGGTTTAAAACACTCACAGATAAGATAGATAATGGCTGATAAATAGAGACGACCCAGATTGTTTACATTTTCATTAAGTTAAATTTTACGGTTTTTAGTAACGAGACGAGGCTGACACAGGGATATATTGTGCTGGAGGTTAGATGAGATGCGTTAAAATGAGTTAAAACCGTGGATTGTTCAGTTATTCATTAAAAAGTTACGTTAAGTTACCTAAATTTATTCTAACACTTCCTGACCTTATTTCCCTGTGGTGGTGATGGTGGTGGTGGTGACCTATCTTCCTGCCTCCTCGTCACTATGGCTGGCTGTCTAGCACCTTCTCACAGCCAAACTTTTCTTTATTTTGCTTGTTTTCACCCACTGCTGCCTTCTGGTGTCCACTGCTAGAGCCCCACGCCTTCCTCATTACCAACTAAAGAAGGTTTAACTCATGGGTAAGCCTTGGCAGCCACTGTGTAGGCGTGGTTACACACACACACACAAAAAAAAGTCTGTCAGGCTGGGAGTTGAAACAGACGCGTACTAACACCACCCATATACGCTACACACTGACGTAAACTTGTCAGGCAGCACTCCACACTCGCCATTCCTCCCGGGAAGCCTACCGCCCCATTTCTCCCCGCTTTCGTATCATTAAATAGTAAATAACTTCCGTACTTCATTGTTTTGCAGTATTTTTTTTTTTTTCATATAAACATATGAGAATTGGTGTTTCCATGTGAATGATAGTCAAACATAAATAAATTAACATTATTTTCGTGAATCCTAGAAATCCACTGGGGGGGGGGGGGGGGGCTGCAGTCTCGCAGTCCCTATTGACAAGCCGCCACTGGGATCATCAACGAAAACAGAGTAGAAAAGGGCAAAGTGGTGTGGGGGACATCAAGGCAACAGATGGGAAGGGTGTGGTCAGTCACTGTATGATCTTGCAAGGCACCTGGTGGTGTGTGACAGTCTGTGTGGACACACCCTGTGTTCATTATTATATTGAGGACATGAAAAGGGTGTGTCTGCAGGGCAGAGGACACTGCTGCCTTGCTGTGCAGTCACTGTGCTCAGTGAAGCACTGCACACAATAAATCTGCTTCTGATGACACAGCTATGATGACACAATATCGATCAGAAAATACTGTAATTAAATGTAGGCTCTTGTCATTTGTAAGTTCTCTTTTGGATGTACGAGTATATTGCCTATCCTGCACATGCATATCTTCATGAAATAATTTTCATCTACTCTCTTCAGGTTATGAAACCATTTCCAAGTGCCATGTTCTGCTGTATGCAATACCTACTACAATTCCTTTGATTTCCCTTTCATAATAAACTTAACTTTTTATAAGAAATTTCATTACTCCTCCTTTCCATTCTGCTTACCACAGGCACTTCTCATTTCAATTCTAGAGATACAGAGCTTTCACATTCAGCATAATAACTTTAAATCTAAGTTGACATTAAAATATTTTTTTCACGTGTCACCAGTTCTCTAACTTACTTGTCATATGGCAGAGGATAGATCAGCAGAACATCCAGCACCTGATTCAGGTTGTGGGAAGAGAGTCGAGTGACCGCCTCCACTGCTCTCTGTCGAGTCTCTCTGTCACGGACCTTCTCCAGACGGTTATACACAAGTTCTGAGACAAAAATACAAATAGATAAATCAAATAAAAAACAGATAAATAAATGACATAAATAAATAAATAAATAAATAAAATAAGGTAAAAACTAAAATAAAACTAAAATAAATAAGTAAATTAAATAAGTAAATTAAATACATCATATAAATCAATATAAATAAATAAATAAATAAATAAATGGTTGCTAGTTCATAAGGGAGGCTTAAAGTATATAGCAAAGTATGACAAAACAATGCTGCAAAGATTGCAATACATTGTGTTGTTGGTCTACCGATCTATTTACATCTCTGATACTTCAAGGTGGTTATGCTTTCAATGCCAAGACTTTACCTAAAAGTTCTTTGATGTGCTGGTGCAGTTGGTGACCCCTGAGGGTGAACACTGAGATGAGAGTGAGTGCCACACCAGCTGAGGATGCTGGCAGACGATCCTGGAGCCCAACCACCACACAAGACAAGAAGGAACGCAGCTGAACAAATGACAACTTGTTGCTTATCACCTGAAAGATAAAATGTTCATTATGAAGATACATTGTAATTACTGCCTTACATAATATATGTTTTCAATGTCTATTCTCAGGTTTACCATCTCCCATGTAATTACAGGTTTGCAATCTTTAATCTAATTTTCTCAAAACCAAAAAGCTCCTAAAATTAAAAATTTTTCTGAGCGCAATGTCTGCAGAGCAAAGCATATATCAGGCACCAAAGTATCTTAGATACCAGATATTCAAAACTTTCCAATTTTTCATTAGCTCAAGTGCTCCCATTTCCCAGATGAACCTCCCCAACCATCTGAGCCTCCAAAAATTGAAAGGGATGATTGTCTGAGCCCCAAAACAAAATATCTGCTACAGAGATGCCTACCAGCCCTATAGACCATGAACATTAAAAAGTATAGACACACACACAAATTCTTCAGTCTCCAAGATGTGTTACCATCCCATAAGAGAGCAAGGGCAACATGGTGTTTAGTTTTTTATAAACTGCATACCTGAGCAACATCCTCGGCTAATCCATCAATCTTCTTTGGATCATCAGCAGAAATTTGCTCTTCTACTGACTGTAGATAAAAACAAATTTTCATTAATATGACATCCTAACAAAACAGAACTAGATACTCACATCAAGCAAATACTGAACACTGAAGTATTGCCTATTTCAGACATTCACAAACTATAGCTCTCTTCTGCTGTGTCTGTTTTTTTATGACATAATCTTTTAAAATTTGTCAAAGGAAGTGCTAAAGAATTTTAGGCAACCTATGTGATATTAATTAAGATTGTAATTTGGGATCTGTTTTCCTCTGTATGAACTGACAACAGAAACACTTGTGTCTATAGTGTACTGTTAAGTGGGTCAACTGATTATTTTAGGTATACCTTTGCGGTGTAAATGTTACTAGCAGAGAGAGAGAGAGAGAGAGAGAGGGAGAGGGAGAGAGAGAGAGAGAGAGAGAGAGAGAGAGAGAGAGAGAGAGAGAGAGAGAGAGAGAGAGAGAGAGAGAGAGAGAGAGAGAGAGAGAGAGAGAGAGAGAGAGAGAGAGAGAGTTTAAGAGTCTGTAATGTGGAGATAATGGAGGCACAATTAAAAGGGGTGCACTATGAGGGTACAGGGTAGTGAGAGCAAAATGAACTCCCTATCTGCTGACTTCAGTGCCATCATCCATCAACCTGTGCTGGACAAAAAACCATCTCATCAAGCACCATGTGCACTGAGTGCTGTGACAGGGCAGATGTGACTTTGTGCCCCTCTACCATAGACCTGCATGTCCCACATTTCTGCACTGATGACCATGGAGGTGTTGGAAGCCCAGAACACACAAGTTTGATAATTATGATGTGCCAACTCATTCACCATACATTATAGCATGGTTCTGTATTCTTCTCCTAGTATGTACATGTGGTATTGCCAGATCACTCGTTACTCATTATAACTTGTCAAGTACATATGTAGATGTATACTTACCACTTATAACTATCATTCATATGCTTTGCTTTTGAAGCTATCAGTAAATAAAACACATAAACATTATTTATGCACATGATGCTTGAAAAGGTTCCTATGAGTGTAATTCCAAATGTGAATTTGTACTTCCCAGATTTGAGTGAAATGAATAGGCAAGAAATTTGTGTTACAGTGTGGGTCTGAATCACCTCAGCCAACTGCTCGACAGTTGTGGCAACGTATTAAATACAAATTAAGATGCTAGTCACATTAGAGTTTTACTAAACATTGGTCTAAGTCATGAACAAACCTTAATGGTGTCCAGATCCTTGTCCTGATGGTCAGGTGTAAGTCCCGTATAGCGGCCAGCAATCCTTAACACCATGTATATGCTACCCACTGCTTGCGACCGCACCAGAGGGCTTGGGTCAGTCACTCGTGGCACAAGGAATGCCAGCAGCTGGCATGTCTGGTTGAAGTTTGTTGGACCCTGAATAATGCAAAAATTTTACATATTTCTGTTTAATATATATATATATATATATATATATATATATATATATATATATATATATATATACATATATATATATATATATATATATATATATATATATATATGTATATATATATATATATATATGTATATATATATATATATATATATATATATATATATATATATATATATATATATATATATATATATATATATATATATATATATATATATATATATATATATATATATATATATATATATATATATATGTAATGTATGGAATAATGGAAAGAAACAACAACTGTCTTCTGCACTTGTGAAAATAATTCCAAATGAAGTGATGAGAAAGTTTATGAGGACATTATTTAAATATGTTGACTGACAAGCAAACGAGAAATTATAACAAAATTATGATGGCTTATGAATCATACAAACAGCATGTGACCCTTTGAATGACATCATGTCAAAGGTATCCATACTGTTGGCATAATGAAGTCAGGTAGCATCAGATATAGTTGTGTCTTACACAACAACCACAGAGAGAAAATATCTTGGTATGATAGACCTCTTACAGCAAGCACTTCCATCTTATGACTAAAACCATTCTTCAACATTATTAATTATGTAAATAAATGTCTAAGTAATTCATTTTCCAGTGCAGTCTACATAAACCTCTATATTGTTATCATCCAGACTAGATTTCTAATGATCCAATACATTACAATACACAGTGAACCATGGCACACTTATAGTAGTGATGTCAAAAAAACACCTTTCATCAGTTTGTTCATACCTCAACAGTAAAAGTGACATGATCATAGTAAGTTTTGAGAGTGGTGTGCAGAAGCTCAACAGACTTTATTCTGATCAAGTCTGTTGGGGAGACTGTCCAAGACTGAAGCAATGTTGTCACATCATCAAGAGTGGCTGGGTTGGTGTCCTTCTGGATAATTGTTCTGAAATATTAACATTATCAGTTGTACAGAATATTATCAATTCTTAGTATGCCATGAACATGCAAACATTTCTGGACTTGTGTCAAGCATACCTGATGAGAACACCAAGTTGAGCAAAGCATTTGATGAGCAAGGGATCCATGGTCTCCACTTGAGCCAAGCGAGGCATGAAGGCAGTCAACACAGACTGCAGGATGATGGTTCGCTCCTCCACGTTCAACTCAGGTTCTAGTGCTCTGGTTCAAAGCTAAGGTCATTCAGATGTATAAGAACAAAGAGCAAAAAAAAAAAAGTTAATATAGAAATGAATGATGAATGATATATTTTGCTATATCTCCTCATTCTTGCAATATGTGTATAGTGTAGTACACACACACACACACACACACACACACACACACACACACACACACACACACACACACACACACACACACACACACACACGCGCGCGCGCACACACACACACACACACACAGACATACTGCACTGAAAAGTAAGATATCAAAACTTGTACAATCATGATATATTAAACAGCAAGGAAGAGCTAGATATGCAGTTACCAAGTTTTTAACCAAGATGACTAAAAATGAACATTACAAGCATTAGCTTATAAATAAAAGATGAAAACTTCTAATTAATGAATGATTACATAAAGAATCTTAATTAACTGAATATATGAAGGACTGACAATAGTAACCTCTATTCTGAAGCTCATGACATGAATCTGCATACTATAAATGTATTTATTTTTCCTTTTCCTTTGAAAAGAGAGAGAAAATCTCCATGTCAATAAGTTTATCTGATTTAAAATAATGATTTACTATAGAAACATTTTGTAAATATTTTTACTATTATTTCAAAACTGAAATAAAAATCAACTTATGCACAAGACATTCTATCATTACTATAAACATCCTTTCAAAAGCCAGCCAAGAAATACAGTGCTGGCATTCCTGTTCAAAGACTGTATACACATTTCTAATGCTCACAGGGCCTACTTGTATCATTTACTTAAAAAAAGGATACACAAGATCCCTAAGACCTTGAAAAGTGCTTGCAAGGATGTGAATCGGGATGTTGTCAGGCTTGATGGTGTTTATGAGGTGTGTGATGAGTAGTGGCCGCTGACGCAAGCTGTTGCCTTGCTGGGTGACACGTGCCCGGGCAATACTGCTGACAGTGTGCAGTACAGCCTCATTCACATTGTCACTCTGTGGGAGTTATAGTGAAGGCTTCATAACAGAAAAACTCTCTCTCTCTCTCTCTCTCTCTGCATTGCCCAGTTGCTAATTCTCTTGCCTCACATTTGATACACTGTATGTGCAGCTCATTACTATTAGTGATATTCTAATGAACATCTGTATTTGCTGTGTTTGTAATTGTGTTTACCTTGTTACTGTTGATGATATTGAGGAGATGTAGCATGATGGGTCCCTCCACCCAGTTTTGATCAGCCTCAGGGGGTGTGAGGGCAGCCACCTGGCCCAGACACTGTACCAGCGTGGCCCTTGTCCAGGAGCATTCTTCTGCTCGTGTGTCCTGCTGTTGACAAAATGGCAGAAATGAACACTATCACCACTACTACTAACACCATCTACAACTTCATGTCTTTATTTATCACACTAGGTACATTGAACTTTGAAGTTCAAACACAGTACAATAGATCACATTATTATTATCAATCATGTGCATAATTAAATCCTAAATTCTGCATAATGTCATTCCTTAAGAATCCCCAAAAATATTCCCATACCTTGCAAAAAGAATCCATAACAGAAGTAACTTCATTGATATTATGACCTGTGATCACTGCAGTGATTTTATAAAAACAAGAGATCAATGAATAAGATCTAAAAGTAGTTTAGGTTACTTCAAGAAATAGCCACTGAAAAGATAAGTCTACTTTTGTTTCTTCTAATACATTTCTTTTTTACACATTTTGGCCTCTTACTTCCTGACCCATCTGACCTCCTAATCTGTACAATATTTAAGCACTTTGATAGCAGTTTATTGAGAACTTTGTCACACTCAACATCTACTAGACTCTCTTGACCATATTACTCTCTCTTTTGGTGATAAAGCCAATCCAAAATGCTAAGTTTCACAACCTACATTCCTCAGCTGTTAATTCTTTCAGAATCATAGGATATGACATAATACATCAAATAAATAAATTAAGGCATTTGATGCACACTTGCTGGAACAATTTCTTTACTCAAAACCTTTAATGCATACCTTAATCAAGCTGAAAAAAGATATGGGCTTCTTGGCAGGATCTGCTGCTTTGAGCCACATGTCTATATGTGTGAGAACCAGCTGACTGTGGACAGCTGCCACTGTCCCTACACACAGAGCAAAATTTTCTCGCTCTGGATGAGAGAGAGAGAGAGAGAGAGAGAGAGAGAGAGAGAGAGAGAGAGAGAGAGAGAGAGAGAGAGAGAGAGAGAGAGAGAGAGAGAGAGAGAGATAAGGTACCTTAATTTCAACTATGGATCTCTTAACATTAAAATTAGGCTGATGCAGTTTTATATTACTCCAGATGTTAAAAGTAACAGACTTGAAGCAAAACAAATCAGAAAGAAAATATCTTTTCTTCTTTTAAAGAAATTTCATGGAAATTATATAACTACTAAATGAAGAAAAAAAAAATCTACTATTTGTTCTCACCACTGGGGGACTTTTGGTTGATGGTGTTGAAAAGTGTGGTGAGATTGGTGGCAATGAAGGTCTTGCTGGTGGACTGCTTGAGGGTGATGCCGATGAGAGACATGAGGAAGCACAGCTGGGTTGGCTGCTTTTCATACAAATGCAGCTGCTCCATCTATTTGGGTAAAACGATTAAAAACTGGTTTTCAAGCTTATACTTGAATGTTTCTTTTATTAAAACAGTACATACTTATTGTAAAGGCCAATCTGATATCATTAGAAGAACTGTATGTATATTTTTCATATTTGAACCAAATAAAATAGTAAAAAAGAAAACTTTGGGTCTTAAAAACCTTGTGTTTTTACAGGGCCAGTTTATAGATAAATTAATAAGTACCTAAAGCAGCAAAAAGTTTTTTTTTTCTTACATCTGAGGACACATGCTAAAAAAACAAATTTAAATATAATCTATCGACAAAAATTTTTTCTTAGGTACCAGAAAGTTTTGTAAAATAATCTGTCTATGAAATCAAGTTTTTTGTCTAAAGATTTTTTATAGTTGTTGCAAGAACCAAGCTGGTGATATAAGAGAAAATTTTAGACTGAAAATTTTGCAAGTTTTTCTAAGATTCTACAAAAAGTAATAAGTTTATGATTCTAAGAAGCAATGCCAAATTCCTTTGACATCAAATGGCAAGAAAGGGAAATATTAGATGCCTGCCCTACAATGTGTCATTCTGTCCTTATATTCAAAACTGCAAGGTTCACATCCTAACTTTCAGAAAGTTATCAGCTATTACTAATTATCTACAAAGTTACTCAATGATGGGATTTCTTCCACTGTATCAGTGTCTTTGTGAAAATAAAATCTGTAGGTGAAGTGTTAGGAGCACATACATGTTTGTTGTGGCCATAGGCATTTAAATTTTTACAACTAGCCAATGATATGTTTGTATTAATGTAATGATTTTCTGTACTGTTCCTCAATGCTACAGTTTTCTTTAAAAGAAACAATGAAATTTTTTTCCTGAAATTCACTAAACATTCATTATAATCATGTGATATGAACTTACTTCATATCATACTTAATATCATACTTCATTCAATATCATTTCACCTTTAAGGTTATCCTCCAATATTAAAACTTTTCTTAATAAGTAGTACCAAATAAAATCCTTTGAGTGATGCAACCCATTTTGTCTTACCTGAGCTTTTCCTAGGTTCATAGTATATTCTTCACTGTCAATGTTGGTGATAGTGTCACCAAGAAAATCTCGTAAAGACTCATGCCACATCTGTATATGAAAACAAGACCTGTTACGTATATGTACTAGAGACAAAGATATACAGCCATTCTTGAACTGCACAAATATCTCAAGAAAAGACAGATTTATAAAACCAAACAGTAAATTATTACTGGGAGTGTCTAGGTTAACAGGTGAAACTTACATGAATTGCTGAAGGTTCTAAATCAACCTTTTCAGTCAAGTCCTGCAATGTTGCCAGCAGCTGTGGAAGATCTTTCTCCCAGGGGTCCACCACTCTGGGGCTCACTTGGGATGCCAGACCTTGCAGCAAAGTAAGAGCTGACACTCCCACACCATTTCCTGGTGTGCAACTTAGGACTAGCAGTCGTGAGAGTAACACAGGTGATGTTGGTGGGCCTGGTGAACCAACAAGAAGAGGTTCCTGCTCATTGAATTCAGAGATAGTTTTAGCCAAATGTGCCAGGCAACCCATGGTTGTGGGAAGACTTGCTTCATGCTCGGCAGTGCAAACAAAGGTGAGTAGCAGTGGCCACAATAATGGAAAAGCAGCTTCAACAGTGGTAGCAAGGAGGTGCAGCACCCGACGACACACCACTGGCACCGACTCTTCTTCAGGTTCAGCCAGAGATGGGCGTCTAGTCTGAGGTGAAGGCAGCCCTGCTGAGTGCTTGACTAGATATGTGATGAAGGGAGCACCAGATTGAGGTGTGAGGTGGTTGTTGTGACACAATGCAACAATTACTTGTGTAACACTCTTAACAACTTTGCTGTTTGGATCATGCAAGATAGAAATCAGAGTGGTTATCAAACTTGCTACATTCTCAGCACTAAGAGTCTTGCTATTAATGAGGTGCTTGATGACCATAAGGGAGCCAACGCGCTGCTGGTAGCTAGCATTCTCAAGCCTTTGCAGTAAGTGGGCCACCACGTTCTCAGGATACTGCCCTCCAAGGAGCTCATAGCATCGGAGCACCTCATAGTGGTTCTTGACAGTGAAGGGCTCAGTATAATTTGGAGAGACACATACTTGAGTAAATAATGAACTCAATAAGTGATCTACGTGAAATCTCATCCCTTCAGTGATTTTTTTCCTTATAAGTGCATCCATGATTAGTGCCAATGAAAATGTAAGACTGTATGGACAAGAAGTTTTACGGTACATTGACAAGATGGTGGTTACTACCAGGCCTGCCAACTCCTCTAGCTTGTCAGTGGGCAGCAGATGGCTCAGGTGGCCAAGACACAGAATAGCTTCATGACGCACACTGGTAGCTGAACTTTTGATCCAGAGATTGACCAACAACTCAAATATGGCAGCACTCTCAGTTACATATGACTCCAGTGATATGTTAGGATCAGGCTCCTTGTTTTCCACAGCTTCTAATATTGCCTCTGTGAACTTGTTTATCATGACACATATTGCATTTTTCAGACTTTCTTGTTTTACAGCAGGAAGACATCCAACTAGGAGTCCAAGAATGATCTTATAGTATGGTACAGTGCCAGTCACATTGCCAGCAGCCAAGGCTCCCAGAGTTTCAATAACACTCTGAGATGGAAGCATTCCTGTCTGTATCTGGGCAATGAGGCTCTCCATTACCTGTGGGAACATTTTCAAATTAGTATAAAGAATTAATAAAGTTATGAGGAAAATAAAGGAAAAATGGACAAGTTTACCAAAAGGACAAACTTGGCCCACTGATTAATTAAATTAAGTTTCATTATATAGATGTTTAATACCAATATTCCACATGACCTAACACCAGAATTAAGGGATTTGCATCTTAAAAAGCTAAAAATAGCTTGGTTGCCATATTGTTTAAAAATAGATAATGAAGAAGAATGTTCATCCAAGTGCCATCATGTAAGACCTTGAATTTATTACAGGATATCTCAATGTACTTACAGCATTACAATAAACTGGACAGCTTCCAAGGGCAACCATGAACCCAGAGGCTGCCTCTTGAAGGTCTGGTGACACTGAAGGCAGTGTCAGCAACTTCACTGCCCCATCCATCCATGTTGAGATCACTTCAGCATCGTCTATCTTCTCCCCACATTCACGGATAATGTTCTCAGCAACATTGTACAAGATGGACTGCACATGTACCTATAGTAAGAGGATGGCAGTGGTGTATGACATACTGATACTATTACATGGATTTGCTTTCACATATTATTGTTATTATTATCGTTTTTTTTTCTCTCGTGTATCTGTGTGTGTGTGTGTGTGTGTGTGTGTGTGTGTGTGTGTGTGTGTGTGTGTGTGTGTGTGTGTGTGTGTGTGTGTGTGTGTGTGTGTGTGTGTGTGTGTGTGTGAAAATAGGAGAGAGAGAGAAAATTTAATAAACATCTATAAAATGATAAATGGTATGGAAAATGTGGACAAAGAATGTTTTATAAATTTAGACACATAGACTACAAGGGGACACAGTAAGAAGTTGAAGAAAGTTAACTATGGAAGAGACATCAAGAAGTATAGTCTTCCTCACAGTAGTGTGAACAAATGGAATGAACTCAGTGAAGACGTTGTGAATGCCGAAACTGTCCATGCTTTTAAGACCAAACTGGGTAGATATAGAGACGGGCTACTATGAGATTACTCCCCTCCTGTAAACCATAACTAGGTAGGCAGTCTTTAAAGTTATAAAAGAAAACATTTTGTGTAGGCAGTCTTTAAAGTTGTCCAAGAAAATACTTATCTGGGATATATTCTAACTAACATTATCTTTTAAATGTATTGAGAAGAAAGTGGCAATCTTACCTTAGGAGCAGTCTGTGGACTAGAAATGAACTTGTGAATGGCTGTGAGGACAAGTGCGGGATGCTGGTGACCCAATGTAATGAGGGAACTTGCCACTGTCTGTCGCACTCCATCATTCACGTCCCCAGCAGCCTCCAGGAGACCCCACACCAAACCTTCAAGTTCATAATTAGCTTTTAGTAATCAAAGGAACATACAAAATTTGTCTTAGAAATGCCTATTGACAAGATAGTTGCAGAAAATCTCATAAATTATAACTTTTCACACAACTGGCCTTTCCCCAAGGATGTGGAGTATCATCTGCAAAAGAAAGTAGAACACAGAAGTCCTTGGATACCAAGAACTCATATAAAGAGGGAAAGAGAGAGCAGTCTACATATTTACTTCTTTATAAGAAAAAATCAAACAAATTTGTACATATCAAAACCTACTGGTCAGAAATGAGTTCTTACACCCTTGAAATACTGGTACTGTTTTATCAGTGCCTTTCAAAGTTAGTACCTCAAAATGTTGGTGCCTACTGAGTTAAGAAGTTAGTGCTCTGGAGTAAAAAATTATATTGATATACCAAATTTACTTACCTAGTACTTTTTTCAGTAAAATTTCACTCTTTCACCAGTCTCAATTCATCCTCACTACTTGAGAGTTGATATATAAGTGACTTTTCATTGTTTTTAACTGACAATTGTGGGTAGCAGTGTAGTATGATTCGTCATTACGTCTATAGAGCCTTGCACCAATCATGTGCCACCATTGATAAGCCCACCATTTACAAGCTTCAACCAAAGGTTCAATTATAGAATTCATTTGTTTTAAAGGCATGTCAGGCATTCAGCAGAAGGCCGACTGTCATTTCTCAACGTGGCAACCAATGAACTGGACCCTCATGGTCATCTTTGTCTTGTGAAGGCAGTTACTTGTCCTATGGGAACTTTGTAGGCACTTATTATAAGGACTGCAAAAGCCTACTGAACTTCAGAGTGAAAGATGGTTTACTGCCTGAGAAAAAAAACTGCAAAAAAGTGTGGGAAAGAATGCTATTTTAGATACGTCCAGAAAGGCATTTATGTGTGACAACTTAGGTGTACATTTTTTTAAGATCGTACAGTGTTTTGCTGAAATCAATCTTTTATTGAAGCTTGAAAAAATTGAAGTTGAAAAATATAACATATACATAATAATAATAACAATAATAATAATAATAATAATAATAATAATAATACCTATAAAATAATAATTAATAAATAAGACTAATAACAAGGATCAATTATCCTAGATAAATAATGAAGATCTTTTGCAATAACAAGAAAATAAACTGACACGTATTGATTGGACATCACAATTATTTAATAACATTCCGGCCAGTTCCTGGTGACAAACCCCGAAGTCACGTGCACCTGACCTTTTCTGGGTTATCTTATCACACACTGCTACACATGTAATTCACTTAGCATCACTAACATATTAGGCACCTTAACTAATGAACCACTTATCTACACAGACATGACACTTACGCTGTATACCAGTGCACCAGATGGGTGAAATACCAATGGGGCAGTCTACGTATGGAAACAGAAGTAGTAGTAGTAGTAGTAGTAGTAGTAGTAGTAGTAGTAGTAGTAGTAGTAGTAGTAGTAGTAGTAGTAGTAGTAGTAGTAGTAGTAGTAGTAGTAGTAGTAGTATAAAACAAGTAAAAACTCACCTTTTTCTTTAGCCTGCATATTTGTTCGTCCGTCCTTGCGTGTACCTATGTCTGCCTCAGGTGTGTCCGGCAGGCAGACAATTACGATGACTCAGGGAACGTGACACTACCACTGCCTCAGGAACTTCGCCCCTCCATAAGAGTCTTGTGCTCTCTGTGGCAGGAGTGAAGGCGCCTGATGCTGCTTTCTTATGCCATGCGATGATTTACAAGACTTATCATGCAGAGGTCTTGGACGTGGCAGCAAATGTTTACACTCAGCTCTCGTGCTCCACTCGTCCGAATCCCCTCCTCTTGACTTCACTTTACCCGACGGTACTCTAAAATCTACGTAATATATCCTAAATGGAACTACAAGGGCAAGCAAGATGACTAAGAGAATAATCGTACGTTCTTTACCACCGATGTATCCATCAGTTTATTCATCTACTGCGCAGTTACTTTGTATCATTGGCACGCGTAGAACAGGAAGGGATCAGGTAGGACACTAATCTGACAGATGGATAATGGAAAGGGATGTTTGTATGGAGTTATCGGTGTTTTTTTTCTCTTTTTTTCATCTATATATTTCTTTTTTTTTTTTATGATAGATGGGGGGTAGGACTGAGGAGGAAAGTCATGCGCGAACCTCCGAAGTTGTTATGAGGAAATGTCAGATTAGGTAAATTCTCTCTCTCTCTCTCTCTCTCTCTCTCTCTCTCTCTCTCTCTCTCTCTCTCTCTCTCTCTCTGTGTGTGTGTGTGTGTGTGTGTGTGTGTGTGTGTGTGTGTGTAAAATAAACATATAATTGATGTACACTCTGTTTTATAATTCAATACCTGACTGATCTCGCTAGCCCTGACCTTGTTGCTACTAGACTTGCAACTTTCTTTTTTTCTCTTTTTTCCAAGGATTTTTTTTGAGTACTCTTATCTTTTATGACCTCGGTAGAAACCCTTCACTATGTTTGTTCTGGTTGCAACAAATAAAAGCATTTAATCTATGTATTATGGTAATCAAACTACATTTATTTCTTATATAATAAGTGGGACATCAGAGGAGCTAGTCTTCCTTTACAATCACTTATCATGGTTTATGTAATGGGTCACGGGAAGCCCGCCTGTTGAGAGAAGTGAGAACCGTCCCTGGGCTATATGGCGTTTGACCAACAACTACAGCTATTCTGTAAAAGCGAGGCGAATGCGTACACTGAACAAAATTTCTTATTTGGAGACAAACAAAGCTAGAACTACTCGTCGACTAAAACTTGAACTTTTATAATATGATCTACCTATCGTTACGTTAGTTTTGGTTGTGTAGTCTTCTCACGAAGGCTTTCACTGCTAGTTTTCCTACTCTGAAACGCTCAACCTGCGATGGACATAGTTATTTCACAAGTATGAAAATGTTTTATTCACGTCCCATATAAAAGAGAAAAAAAGTAGTGTCTTTGTCTCTACGGCTTCGTCCGGCTTAATCTTATCGCTTTTTAGTCTGTGGGGTGGTGGCGATATGGTTGGACATGGCATCTGCTGCTCGCCCCACGTGAAAACGCTTGGAAAATGTTTACTGGTACGAATGCAACGAGTGTGTGCATTTGTTCTCTTAATCTGTAGTTCATACCTTTGCCATGCATTAATAATTTTGCAGGTTCACTTAGTCGACACCAAAAATATGATTACGCAACATCATAACTGCACTTTACTCAACTCTATGGTATTCAGCTTTTTATTTATTTATTTGCTTTTTTTTTTATTTACACCATATGTTTGCTATAGCACACCTGTCAGACTGGGAATGAACCCTGGTGGTGGAGATAAAAACTTGCCCTACTGGTACTGAAAAAAAGGAGTTGTATCGGTATATTTTCGGGTAGAGGACATCGAGGTGTTTACTTGTTCCTAGCGAAAGAAAGTATGAAATCGTAAAAGTTCTTGGCGACAAGGAAGTCCACCCAGTTGTAGGGCAACAGCTGCAGGAGGTCCAGGGACAGGATCATTGGCAGGGGCGCGGCTGAGTACGTCAAGCAGGGATTCTGATTCATGATAGCCGATCTGTGAAAAGAATCATGAATGTATCAGTGTTCTCTCTCTCTCTCTCTCTCTCTCTCTCTCTCTCTCTCTCTCTCTCTCTCCGCTCCAAAAAGATAATGGTATCTATATTTTTTTCCGGACAGGACGATGTGCTGATAATTTCATCCCGTCCGGCATAGAACCTTGACATTTTGAACCAAGAGGTGTGTCACAGGGTACAGCCGCTGTCACTGGCAGTCACGGCTAAACACTTCCTTCTGCCGCGCATCGTTTTTGTGACAATCGTGATAGCGGCCGCGGGGTTGATGTCACGAGCAAACCATCATCTTTGTGCGCACACTATGATATTATAAACTCGGTCTTCTTTTATATTATGTTTACTATTATTATCATTACTATTATCATTATTAATATTAATTCTTCTTCTTCTTCTTCTTCTTCTTTTTATTATTATTATCACTGTTATTATTATTATTATCATTATTATTATTATTATTATTCCTATTAGAGAGAGAGAGAGAGAGAGAGAGAGAGAGAGAGAGAGAGAGAGAGAGAGAGAGAGAGAGAGAGAGAGAAAGAGAGAGTTTATTGTATATTTATATATCTTCAAGTATATCAATTTGATTTTTGTTAAGTAACGGCAAAAATTCTTTAAAAATCTTACTCAAGGAAACAAAAAAAAATTAATCATAATCACAACTCTACCAGTATGCAAATCCTGCACTAGAAGAGAGAGAGAGAGAGAGAGAGAGAGAGAGAGAGAGAGAGAGAGAGAGAGAGAGAGAGAGAGAGAGAGAGAGAGAGAGAGAGAGAGAGAGAGAGAGAAAACTAGCGTAACCGACTTCCTGATTTTTTTCTCTGTGTTTGGCTGGTGATGTAAGCGTGGCCGCGTACCTGAAGCAGGCGAGGAGGCGGTCGTTGAGTGGCAGTGGCAGCTGGTCTGAACCCTGGAAGTGCTCGCGGAAGACCTGCTCTGCCTCCATCATGGCAACCCCGAAGTCTTCACGTGTCTCTGGTGGGGCTGCCGCAAGCATCAGTTTCAGGTGAGCAGCGTTGAGGGCGAGGATTCCTGTGTTTGCGGGTAGGTTGCCTATGGGGGAGATGGAGAGATGAGCGGGAGTCATCTCGGCACTTAAAAGTCAAGGAGCTAATTAGGGACCAGGTATAATTCCTAAAGTTTCACGGTTAGGGGTACTTTGTCGTGGGGTAAAGTTGTATTCTTACATCAAACGTATGTATTATTTTTAATGAAATTGGTTTGATTTTAGGAGCACCTCTTACAGTAGATTCATACAGTTCAGTAGTGATACATACGTGATGTGATGCATAGTATTGAAAAAAAAAAAAAAAAAAAAAAAAAAAAAAAAAAAAAAAAAAATATATATATATATATATATATATATATATATATATATATATATATATATATATATATATATATATATATATATATATATATATATATATATATATATATATATATATATATATATATATATATATATATATATATATATATATATATGGCGTTTTTTAATATTAGTTGGTTATCACAGACATCTAATACATATACACACATACACGTGAAATAATCTCATTCGACACGCACACACACAAACACACACACACACACACACACACACACACACACACACACACACACACACACACACACACACACTGTTTGTAATATATATTTGATAGCACGTAAAATCAGGCACATGCAAGAAGTGGATTTAAATTTTCATGGGATTATCGAACCCACACATACATAGTTTATCATCGTTTGCTAAAAGGACAAATGTGAGGATAAAATGGATATATGTAAGAACTTGGAGAATATTATTATCATTGTACGTAACTGGTCTGTCCCTGTGTTCCAAGGCGTCTATTCGTATCTAACATGTGACAGAGGAACTGTAAGTAAGCAGCAGTTTTTACATCAGTACAATTCAACATGTGTCCTACTTCTCCCTTCACTTTATATGGATGGCAGGTACTCACAAGGTCTGACGAGGACGACAGAGCCTCCCTGGGGTGCTAGCTCCCGACGAAGGGCGTGAGAGAAGCCCTCGACTCCCCATTTTGTGGCGGCGTAAACTGTCATGTTGGGCACGGCCACTTGACCCGCCGGTGAGGACACCATTACCACCCGACCTGCACACACACACACACACACACACACACACACACAAAGACACAACATGAGAAGAAATGTAAGACAAATACAAGACAGATAAATGTGCGCATAGTACTGCAAGAGATTGTTATGAAATGAGTTGCACATTATGAGACTCTGACTGGAGTACATCTCATACCTTTGTTCCGCCTGAGGGTGGGCAAGAGCACCTTGGTGACTTGGATGAGTCCCAGGAGGTTAACCTCAACCTGGCTAGTCACCATCTCTTTAGTCTGCCACTCGCAGTGGGCGTATGTCATCACTCCGGCGTTGTTGACGAGACACCACAAGTCTGGAGGAGGAGGAGACGGTGACGTGTGTTGAGAGTGGCAGCGTCACTAGAATATTCAGCTCAGCTCGTTTGATTTAGTATAAACCAAATGTAATTAACAATAAAGAGCTGTTGATACAAACGAGAGTCCAAGTGAGGACTGGGTGTAAGAATGACAGATCTCATTGACACAGAAAGCTGATAAGAAAGAACTGATAATCAAATTCCCACTGAAATTTAGTGAAGGCCAGACCACTGAAAATCCATCGAGAATAGACAAGCTGACAGACTATTTTTTCTTTTTTTTTTCCAGTCATTCTTGTTTTGACATAATTAAACAAGCGTGTACGTGCTGACCACATCTACCTCAAAAAATTCCATGTTTTGTTTTGATATTTGCGCACTGCATGACCGTAGAGCTAAGGATGACAAA
>NC_087177.1:1605000-1652500 GCF_035594125.1 Scylla paramamosain
AATGACGTCATTTGATGTCGAACAACGAGACGATTGAAATTCCAAACTATATCAAAATAATCTAATTATCAGTATCAAAACAAGCGTTAAATTGAATTATATAAAGATCCTAAAAAAAAAGAAAAACATTTACAATATGTAGAATAAATGAATAGCGCTCACCGGGATGCCTCGGTCGATCTTATTCCCTGTGTAAGTGATTTCTATCTTCAAAAGACTCAGTGATCAAGAAGAATAAGATGAAAGCCGCGGCAATGCAGTACAACTTCGCTTACGCCATAATTCATTGCTCAGTTCTACGCTTATATCTGTGTGTGAGTGGCAGCATGGATTCTAATAAGATACGGGAACATTTCCGTGCTCCTAGTAACGTTTGTTTAGTTTAGTAGAGACTTCCGTGCGTGTTACATCTGCACATCCGGTTGACGCATAGATGAAAATTATATAAACATGAAATTTAATAAAAAGCCTAAGAGCGGACCATTCCTCGTGTTTGTAGCAGTGCGTGGTTAGTTAAGGAGAGAGTTACGACTACTTATTACGTTTGTATAACAGCTTGATGCATAGATGATAAAAGATGATAGTATGAAATTTAATATAAGGCTCAATAGCGGATTATTCCTCGTGTCTGTGGCAGTGTTTGGTTAGTTAAGGAGAGAGTTACGTGTACATATTACGTTTGCCTAATGGAGTGACGCTTGGGAGTGCCGGCAGCCATCCATCAGCCAGCGAGGGTGGGCGGCGGGCACGTAGTTCATCTCACTGAACACACACATCCCGCCGCCTGCCCACTCCGACCGTGCGCGAAGGGCGTAGGTGGAAGACTGACTTGGAATCTTAGCTAGTATCTTCACATCGTTCTGCTAATATTGATGTCATCTTTAATTAACGTCATTATTACCATCGTTATTTTGGTGGAGGAAAAATTAAGTAGGTGGAGGAAAAAAAAAAGAGCACTCGTTACTCTTTTTGTCCAGACTTAACTAAGTTGTTGAGGTAGACATCATCATCATCATCAACAAAATAATCATCGTCATCATAATCAAAGCCACACCATCAAAAATCCTCCTCTATATCATCATCCTCATCATCAATATCATAAAAATAATCAACATCAACATCATCGTAATTATCACCATCTTTTCTTCTTGTTTTTGTTCTTCATGTTCTTCAGATAATGAGCCTGTAGTGCGCTGGACACAAATATCCCTCATCACTCCGCCCCGCTCTCCCACACACGTAGCACACAACACATCATTATTTAGGTAACAATACAACTAGAGAAAAGCCAAGAAAAATCAACGTATAGCACAAAGTAGCACAAAGAACAAAGAGTGATTGAGAAAAACTTTATCATTCCTTTCCATTTACCGTAATTCGTGTAGCAGCCAGTTGTTACGTCACAGTGTCGGGTGACGACCGTTTATCTGCATTACTACTCTCACTGTAATTCGCTAAGAGACAACTCGACGCGCGATGTCTATTTTTAGCCGCCATCGCCGAAGTGTGACTTAGAGCGTTCCATCCCACAACCTTCTCTCTCTCCCCTCTTTCCGCTCCCCTCTTCCCCGTGCCCCACCTCTCTCTCTCCCTCTCTCTCTCTCTCTGTCTCCTGACACGCGCACCTTCCTTGCCTTCATCCCCCTCGAGTGACATCACTCCCACACGCCCCTTGTCGTCTCCACCAGGTATATAAGTCCGCAGGAAGACATGCCGTTCCATTACACTCTCACCTCCTTTCCCGCCACCACAACCCACCCGACACCACCTGCCCGACACACCGGCAGTCAACAGGTGAGTCGAGTTGACACAGTGAGTTGCTCTTGTGTTGAGCCACACCTGGCGCCACCCGACTCTGTGTTGGCGTTGATCTTGTACAGCTGCACACACACACACACACACACACACACAGACACACTTTAACAATATGGTTATTAATTTTCAAAGCACAATTAAATACGGGGGGATCGTCCTGCCCTGTAAGAGTAAATTACTTTTGTGTTCCCAGCGACGAGATGCGAGGCGAGTGCAAAGGCGTGTTAGTATTATTTAAGCAGAATTGCGACGTTAATTCAAAGGTCTCGCTAGCTCTTAAGTATGTATTCGTTTTTCTCACACTGAAGGAGAGTTCGTGTGTCAGTTAGCGACGAGCGCATTAGTATCTCGTCAATATTATCTAGAATTTCAGGACACTTGGGGTGTTCTCATTAACGCAGCCAGCCCGGACACGATGAATCTTAACTAAAACTCTGAGTTGCTATTCAGGTTAGTCCTTATTAATTATCCATCTATTCAGTCTTTGTTTTAGTATTAGATGGAATTGATCAACTAAATATTTCAAAGTATAACGCTCAACACACTTTGATGATATATATACTCGTAGTTTGGTACTGATCAATAGTTACAAAGGTGCAGCAAAGAATACTCGCAGTGCCTGTAAAGCTACACGATTAAAAGCAAGGCAACTTTGCTAAGTAATGTATTTCAAAACCATCTTATATGAATATCCTTGGTGAGTCACTTTGCCCGCCACTTGTGGTTGCGGCGCCAATGATTTCAGGTCGTAAGTAAGTAAGTGTGCTTGAGTTATACGTTTGTGGTGATGCTGGCTGATTGCAACGTTATCACAGTACTGCCTTACGCCACATTTTCTCTTTAAACTTTTCGTGACTCACTTCACAAAGATCGTAAAACATCGTGAATTGATAACATGTGACTGACTTGAACAATAAGGTGATTTTACAAATTCTGTCAGGCATAGTTTAAATTTTATAGCGAGTTTTCCAGGCTTCTATGTCCTCTTCATCTAGAGACAGCATGAACACTTCCTGATGAAGCCAGGTATCTGTCCACCTCTACTGTAGATCATGTGTCACCTGCGGTATGGTATACATTCAGCGGGGCTTCTATCCGCCTGCATGAAAAATCGAATGTTCTGAGATTCTTTTGAACATTCTTTTAACTGAGGTTCTGTTTTTCTCACCGAACCTTCTAACCACCTTTGCTGTACACTGTGAATATTTACGATTCAATACTTGTATAGAAACTCGACTTCGGTACATCTCCCATGAAGTTCGTGAACGACTTCTCCAAAGTATTCTCTGACTGACTTAGTTATTGAGTGTTGGATAAGGAATACAGCCACTGCCAGTTAATTTGTAGCTCATCTTCGTATATTAAAATTAGTGGTCACGTTTTTCTTCATAATTCTATTTCTTCTTTTCTGTTTAAGGCAGCTGATCGACTTGTTGTTTGATTTAGAAATAGTCTTTAAGTACATAGATTTTACTTAGAAATCTTATATATTAGTCTAATTCATGATATAAATATACTTATCGCATACATTCATATAATACTCGTACAGCCTGAGCATCAGATATGAGATAGGTTACATACTCTCCTATCTTTCATATCACTACACCACACAATGCATGTTCACACTTTTCAGTTTGTCTTCAGCTATGTAAACAGAACACACGTAGTAACAGCCAAGGTGTTAACACGTGGCCGGATTAAGTTGTGCACGACCAGGTGGGTCAGAGAAGCAAGAGTACTGCACATCATAGCAGTATCGCTGATGTTAGTGTGCACGAGAACCATTCCACGCTGAAATTTCACGTTATTAATGATAGGTAACATGTGGAATTTATTTGTCTGCGACGCCGAATGTAAAACAATTTTTCTGGTGGTGGTGAGTCACGACACACACACACAAACAAACAAACAAAAAAATAATAGTGATAACAACAATACACATCATGAGCAAATTTCATGAGTGCAACAGTATCACTCACATATGGCCAAAGGTAAAGAAAACATACCTGCATTATTCAAGTAATGAGTCAATGGCAGTTAATAGGTGTTTTCTAACTACAAGTTCACGCACGGCAACCTTAGTTAGCTTAGTGTTGTCTCAGCAGCAGCAGGCATGCAGTCGGGCGTGGCGGTGACGGTGGTGGTGACGCTGCTGGTCGGGGGTGCCGCCGCCTGCTTTATTACCAACTGTCCTCCTGGAGGAAAGAGATCAGGGGGACTGATGTCTACTCTCGGCCGCGCCCGCACGGTGAGTTTTCGTCCTCCTGTAGCCAAGGCACCCGAGTGTTAACCAACTGGTGCTGGCAAGATATCATCATATAGAAGTAATGTTATTTTGAAGTAATACTGGGTAATGGTCAGAAAACGAGAAAATTAACATCTGAGAATATTAGAACCCCAATAGATTTTGTGGATTATACAGAGTATCTTTCTCTTTTTAGTTCTGATGTTCATTCGTAATGTACTTACGTGGTTATGTTCCACCAAGTCCCTCCAACAGCTGTGATTCAACGATCTGCATTGTCCCGCAGTGCGCGTCCTGCGGTCCCGGTCTGCTGGGTCGTTGTGTGGGTCCTGACATCTGCTGCGGTGCCAGAATCGGTTGCTTCCTTGGGTCACGAGAAACCCGCATGTGCAGAACAGAGAACATGGTGCCCATCACTTGCTACAACTCAGACCTCAAACCCTGTGGTAGGATGCAGGAAGGCCGCTGCGGTGCGCCAGGAATTTGCTGCACCGAAAGTAAGTTTTAACTTTGGTTAGAAATGAGATTTTAATTTCCACTAGTAATGGATGTCTGAAGTTACTAACTGTTCTTAGGGAATCTCAACAGTGCAGAGAAGTTTGACCGGTGTCATCCTCCACGCAGGCTTGCATCATGCATTATGCAGTTATTTAAGAAGCAACAGTTATCATGCCATGGAGCTTAACTGTACACATCATGCATATTCACACAAGAGCAGCACGCTCGCACACACACACACACACACACACACACACACACACACACACACACACACACATTTACTGTATATATTCTCTTGATGAGTCAAAGCAAAACCTAAACTCGTCGTGATCGCACGTCTGCCATGACATTCAGTGACCTTGTTCACGGCCTGGTGGTCTGCCGTTCTTCTCCCAAGTAACACCCAGGCCTTGGCATTTATCTCAACACAGCAAAAATAGTTTTCAACTGCTGATGAATCTTCCTCTCACTCACACGTTATTCCTCGCTTTAAGTAAGTATTTGCTTCTCTATCTTTCCCTCTAGACAAGTGTGAAATGAATGACGATTGCGTGGCGGAGGACACGCAGGGCGAGGAGGTGGAAGAAAGCCAGAGAGGCGGCAGGCCCAGACTGGATCTACTGGCAGCCGCGAGAGATCGTTGGGAGGAGCAGTGAGCTGCCCGCCGCCCTGCCTGCCCGTCCTTGGTGCATCCCTCTTGCCGCAGCAAAAAAATAGAAATGGTAAAGGAAATGGAAGTCACAAAAAACGCAAGCAACCCAAACGAAGACTAATCGAAGACACTTTAAATTCGGAGAAACCCATACGACACTGAGTACAAGTTAAGAGAAAAAGACTACACCTGTTCATTCCCATCCTGCTGGACTGACTGCCTCTTTGGGACTGAATCTCTCTCGTGCATGTAAAAAGTCATCATGACGCCAATAAACAAGCGCTATTTATCGATGTTGTTTCCAATTACTGATCTGTTTCCTAACATTTTGTTTATATTTCCTGCAGTACTGATTATCCCTCAAAACTCCACTAACTAATACAAAAACTACCATTAACCACTACTGCTACTACTACTACTACTACTACTACTACTACTACTACTACTACTACTACTACTACTACTACTACTACTGTACTGCTACTACTGCATTACACCAACAACCGTTATAATGCGCACATATTAAGGGAAAAAATTAGAGAAATAAAAAGGCAATTCATTGGCTGAGGATCTGAGATGAAGTGAGGCGCCTTCCAAACACTGGACATCAACGGCCTTCATCCACAGACACCACGGTTTGTCCCTTGGCTTGTTCCTCGCAGCACTGGGCAAGTGACGGAGGCTTTGGCACTCTCGGCATAACCAAACAGTACATTATATAAAAGGTTGCAATCTAAAAGTGTACTGGTTTCTCTAGTTAAATAAAAATACGTGCTATGGACTAACACTCGTCCATATACTTACAGGTATGTATACGATAGAGACTCTATACGGGTTAGGTTAGGTTGGGTCACGTAGTACATATTAGGTTACATATTAGTCGTGATCGAAGTGCCGTGTAAAATTTGTTCTGTAATGTAGTTTTACTTGCTTCACTCCGCATCATGCTGTCTCATCCTACGAATATATCAAGATTTATGTTTTATTTACAGAAATTGGTAATGACTGTATATTATTGCATTTAATTTCACAATTGTTGAGCTTATTGCAACACCGAGTTTCTTTTTTTTTTTTTTTAAGGCTTACAAAAAAATACATTATTACACGGAACTGCCTCGTGTAGTGCTCCGTCAGCTCCGTCGTCCCAGTGACGGTGAGGGTGTCAGGTGCACGAAGCTCCATACAACTTTGGTGAGGGCAGTGAAAGTACGAGTACAAAGGCTATCGCTACTAATTTATTTGAAATTGACAAAGTTGATAAAATTTGTATATTCATATTCAAATACATGCATATGTATATATGTACATACATACATCTCTCTCTCTCTCTCTCTCTCTCTCTCTCTCTCTCTCTCTCTCTCTCTCTCTCTCTCTCTCTCTCTCTCTCTCTCTCTCTCTCTCTCTCTCTCATCTAATCTAACCTAGGCACCGCTGCTGCTCCTGGCCACTACTGCAGGAGGATGATGATCGGTGCATTGCCCTGCTGGCTCCAGCTGTCAGACTGGGCCAAGGATTTGATCAACTTCACGGGGTCAGTAGAGGGAGCAGAGGCGGTGGCGCTAACTTCCGATGCGGAAGCCTTAGTAAGTGGAAGAAAAGAAAAAATGTGTTATTATTTCATGGGTATTATAACTAATATGTTATGTAATATATATATATATATATATATATATATATATATATATATATATATATATATATATATATATATATATATATATATATATATATATATATATATATATATATATTAATGTGTATTATGACAGCATTTTGCGCCGTTGTTTTCATTGGTACTGTGTCTAAGGCAACAGCAATAGCAACAACAACAACAACAACAATTACTACTACTATTATTACTACTACTACTACTACTACTACTACTACTACTACTACTACTACTACTACATTGATGTTAAAAACTATGCCGCTCATTATTACTAATATAATAGATATTTATAAGTTAAGGAGTATCTGAAATTATGATATGCTGATGTGACGCAACACAGAAATAATGATTGTAAAGGTAAAAAAAGCAAACCAACAGACTTAAGCTGACAGATACACACCTGGGTGAGGGTGTCGACAGTTGCTTCGGTGGCCTCGGCGGGACGGTCCACGGACATAGTGGTCACGGGCTCCTTAGCAAACAGCGTCTGCTTGTAGAAGGACGACAGAGGTGGGATGGGAGTAGCCACGGGAGGGATGGAATTCCTGATTCTTTCAGCGTTCCACCTGTTAAAGAAAGTATCGAAGGCAGACTTCATGGTGGTGGGACGAGCGGTGGCGGGCTGTGTTCGTTGCTGGGATGGCTCGGGCTTCTTTGCTGCCCTGGTGTCAGCACTGGCCTGCGCTGTCTGCTTCTGCGTCTGCATCTCGGTTGTCATTTCCTCCTGAACAGTTTGCTCCGTGGTGGGCATTTCGGTAGCCATTTCTGTTGTCATTTCTGTGGTTTGCTGTTCAGCGGTCGCTGATTGCTGAACTTTCTGGTCTGCCTTGCCTTTCTCCGCCTGTGTTCCTGCCTTCGCCTGTTCCTGAGGAGGCTTTTCCGCCACTGGGGCAGGCGGAGCAAGCCTGGCGACCGCTGCCTTGTTCTGTGGCCAAGTCCGCGCTACCTGCTGGCTGAATGACATGGGGGCGACAGAATTCCTGCGGGCCTCTGACATCCAGAGATGGTGATAGTTCTCATAGGCTCTTGCGATGTCAAACGCTGGCGAGCGGAAGGGTTTCCCCTGTGCCGCCACCACCAGCGCAGCCACCACGCCCCAACATGTCAGTACCTGGAAACAGTCATTCTTGTCATTGTGCTCCATGCTTGAAATATATCTCGTAACTATCAAGTAAATACCGCATGTTTATATATTTAAAGAAGTCAGAAAATTTTTATATATGGATTATTACATATCCTTCTTTATTCCTTGATGCTTAGTGAAAAGTGTTAAAATCTTAAACTGTTTCTTTAAAACCACATCGCTGAAGCCACAACTACGAGTCTCAACACATCCTCTCTCAGGTGCTACTCACAGTCAGCCTCATCCTGCCGCTTTGGACACCCTGCTGTTTTGGACACACCCAGTCGACAGCCACAGCCAGGCGGGGCGGACCCTTTTATATGTCGCCGCCGCCCAGCGTGGCCGTGCGACCTTTCCCTCCGTTACAGTCGACCGCAGGTAAGCCCTGAAAAAAGTAGTTACGCACTAAGTGAGGATAACAGGAAAATGTCATGGACACTTCCCGGGCGGGTAAGGAGCATACCCAGGTGGGAGTGGTCGCTCCCTCTCCTGAAGATGGTGGGCGGCACGAGGATGTCACTGGGCACGCATTTGCCTGAAACTTGGAGCCTTTTTTTCCTTGAAGCAGCAACGCAAAGCGGCCTGCACTTGACTTCCCTGCCCACTGGAGCGGATCCCTCCCGGCTCCCGCCCTCCCTTCTTGCGTTACTTACTCTGCTTTTCCTCCTGCCTGACGCACCACAGCCATTCGCGTAAGGGGGAATTCGCACATACATACACACACACACTCTCTCTCTCTCTCTCTCTTCTACCTACCTACGTATCCACCTATTTTTGTGTGTGGTGTGTGTTTATATATATATATATATATATATATATATATATATATATATATATATATATATATATATATATATATATATATATATATATATATATATATATATATATATATATATATATATATATATATATATATATATATATATATATATATATATATATATATAGATTTAGATGTGTGTGTGTGTGTGTGTGTGTGTGTGTGTGTGTGTGTGTGTGTGTGTGTGTGTGTGTGTGTGTGTGTGTGTGTGTGTGTGTTGACTAAAGCGACGAAAATCGAAAATTGTTTAATGAAATCAAGAATGGGCGAGAATTCCCATGATGAAAGAAGCCCAATGAAAAAGGCGGCCCACCATTCAGACTTGCCTGTGCGCGTGGCACAAACCAGGGAGGCCGCGTGGCTCAACTCAGCAAGGTCACTGGCTTCATCTAATCTTCATGGGAGGGTTGGCGGCATGGCTCCTCCTAAGGTCACCTGATACACCCCCTGCTCCTGCTACTCGCCATACCCGTTTTTGCCAGCCTGGCCATCCCGGAACAGAACGCCCTCCACTCTCCACGCTCCCCTCCATTACTTATCCACGTCACTTGGTCGCCGAGCCATTCTTTAATGTTCAAGCGTGTGCAGCGACTCCATGATAAGTATCTTCCCCCGCGTTATCCATTCCAGCGAGGGAAAACGAAACAGCCCCGTTGCTGCCGCGCGCCCTGAGTGATGACGGAGTCTAATGGTCCCTCTCCCATCACTACACTTCGCCTGATGAAGTGAGATCTTGTAGCAGTCTCCCCGTGAACTTACAGCTTCGGTAATGAGTCCTTCGGGTGATCACCGCCTTGCCCGGGGATGATTGCCGGTGGCTGCGACAGATGTGAGGGCGTGAGGAATTTGTGGATCTGTTTTTATTTGTACCGAAGTGGATTGCTTGTTTTGCCTTATCGAGTTTATGTAAGAAGGCAAAAGCTGTATGAAGGACTGGCGCTCGTTAATCATCAAACCTTATGGTGAAGTTCAATCCCATAGAAAAATATATATATAAAACATTCTATTCATCGCGTGTTGTAGGTAATGTCAACACCGTAAGCTTCCAGTCCCCAGAAAAAAAATAAAAAAATAAATAACATCACGATATCCACCGGCCGTCGAGAGGTCCTACCCCACTTTTTTAGATCCGGCTGTCCAGCACGCAGACCATAATAAGCATCTCCCGCATCTCTCCCTTACCCTTGACTTCGATTTAGTAATTATAATATTTTCCGGATAACACCAAGTAGAAGCTATGTCGTGTGTGCGGGCAACTGCTGGGTCCCTAAAGGCTACACTACAGTATTACCACCTTCTATATGCAACTCCTGACCAGCCCCTCCGTTAACACCCTGGGTCACGTCACGCCGTCTGTGCCCCTCACTACTCCCGCCATACAGGATGAAGGCGCAATAAAAGGTTACCGTGTACCTTTTACGCTTTTACAATAGCACCAACCAGTCTGCTCTCTCTCTCTCTCTCTCTCTCTCTCTCTCTCTCTCTCTCTCTCTCTCTCTCTCTCTCTCTCTCTCTCTCTCTCTCTCTCTCTCTCTCTCTCTCTCTCTCTCTCTCTATATATATATATATATATATATATATATAGATAGATAGATAGATAGATAGATAGATAGATAGATAGATAGATAAATGAATAGATAGATAGACAACTACTACTACCACGAGTAATACTACCACTGTGACCAGTACTCTGAAGTCACACAGGACAAGTGGAGGATGTGCCGTCGCGCAGGCCACATCCTTAATGAGGAGGTGAGGAGGCGTGAAGCGGGGCGGGGCGGTGGCTGCCTTGTGCGTTAACCGTGATAAGATTTATTTCATGCTGATCTTTCAAGGACTTTCGTTGTCCTTTGTAGAAATACGCAAATTGCGCAAACACTGGAATGGTGAACCTGTTTTGTAACGTTGACAGCTACGAGAACTTATTATTATTATGTATCATGAAAATGGTTTACAATCTTGAAGAAATCGTATAATTTTCGTAGCCATTTCCATGTTCATATTTTGCGTGCTTTCATGCGTTTTGTTACTTGATGTACCGCGTGTGATATTTCTTACGTATCGTGAAGTGAAGGTGAGAGTAATGATGAGAGGGCAGTCGTGTGTACCCTTTCCGCGCCAAGGTCTGCCCCATCACCTCCTAGGACACGGGCGGCCACATCCCGCCACTCGTGATATAGTAAAGGTCGTGCAGATTCTTCGTGAAGGACGCGACGAGCCTCAGGGCGCTGGGGTCAGGGAGGAGCCGTGCGCCTACACCACCACCCTTGCTTCACCTGAGCACAACAGTTTTCGTAGTCTGTCGGTGCTAAAGGAATATGGAGCTTCTGTGAGTTGCATTAGGAAGCAGTAACCGGTCTCCTGACATCCCGTTGTTGCAGTCCTTGAGAAGTCGCCGCCGCCTCGCCCCTACCACTCTCACTTTCATTAGGGACCGTTTTAATGCTGCCTTCCTTAATGTTAAAAAACCTTGCTGGCAGACTGCAGCACGAACAACCTACCTCTCTAGGTATATTGTTAAGTCTGTAGCTTGCCGTTACTCTTTGTATTCCGTGGGTCACATGTCGTCCACATGTTAATTAGCGATATACTCGTACTGTTTCATGAGGTAGCCCCGGAAGTCATGGAATCCTTTACCTTAATGCCACCAGTCTACTGAATGAGTGCAGCAGGGACACCACAACTTCCCCATAATGGTACCAACGGTGGGTGAGACTAAAACTTTTGGGCTTTCGTGTAGCGTTAGTTTCTTCTGTCTGCTTGGTCTGTGACCCCGCATAGTAACAACTCCGTACCTAACGAGACACAGGACCGTCTGTTCTACTAAAGGAGGCCATTGTTCGCTGGTACAGTAGTCAAACAGATCAAAACACTCAACAGACCGAAGTGCAACTTGTGTAGTTTATTTTTGTATATATTTAATATTAACTGCAACACAGTTACACGCTTATGAAATATTTCTTTAAAAATGTATATTTTCACAATAATCCCATATTGGAAAGGCAGCGATTGTTTCGCAACACAGGCGGGGAAGCGAAACCATTAGCATCATATGGCTGAAAAATAGAAGTTAGCTAAACAAAGTGGGGAAGAAAAGCAACCATTATTGTGATGGTATAAATATACAATGAGTAGGAAATGAATAATTATGAGGTGCTTTAAACCTAAGCCCTATAACTGCAGCTATAAGAAGGCAAGCACAAGCTAGAAAACAAACAAAAAAAGTAACACTTATTAAAGCTTCTGTTCCTTTGTGTTCGAGGTGAGTGGCGGCTACGGCAAGTCGAGGCGAGACTCACCTCAGTCCATGAAACACTGAGCTTTACCACATGGAGCTCCTTACTAAACCTGCATAAGGAACTTCACTGGAAAGCTTACAGTTAATATAAGATATTCAAGCTAAATTCTTTCCCCAGAGACGAGCGTCATCAGAACCTTGCTACTCTTCTCTTATGGATAGGTGTTGATGAAGGCCGGGACTGTGCATGCTGACGTAAATTGTTGGGTGGTTCCTTCACAACTATGGAAAAGGAATAACTTGTTCTAGTGGGGCACATCCCAAGCGAGTTGTTTTCATTTCCGCGCCACGTTTAACATTTCACACTGAAACCAACACACTCTGACTCAGGCGTTAAGTATGGTCCACCTCCCGACGCTGGATGCTGCCGAACCGCAAGAGACAGACGGTGCTCGGAACCGGTTTGGGACGGAAGGGAAGTGAGCGGAGGCATCTTCACCACATACAAAAATGCGACAATTTCATACAACAATCAGTAATGCAATAAAGCTGAAATATATTTGCCAGACAGACGAGACGTGAGCGTTCCACAGTCTCAGATCCAACCATGACCTGGTATGCCGGGGAGAACCCATTTTCTTCCTCTGTGGATTTATGGTCATCTTTTTTTTTTTTTTTTTTTTTTTTGACAAACGCGGTCAGACTATTTGCATCAAAATACGAGTGTCTCTCGCTCCGGCCTTGATAGGAACGCACTTTCGGAGTCGCGGAGTTTCTGCCTGTCTGGAGTGGGGTGCGAATAATGCAAAGCTAAAATACACGTAATTTCGTTCTGCTGCGACACGAAAACGAAACGTAACAGTCTTCTTCTGGACGCAGATACAAACGTGCATCACGTATTGGAATACATCTCAGTGTACACTATTTATATATGTTGTTACACTTAAACTATTGTCGTGACCTTTTTATTGAATTTATTGCCTTTCCTGTAACCCTGACTCTTTGTTTGCTGAGGGGTCAAGATGGTGACACCTTTCTTGTTTTTGGGAGACACTTGTCCCACTTCTTTTCTTGGGAAGGCACTGGCATTATTGATTTTCATGCCTGTACCATTTTTTGTTTCGTCAGCAGCGGCGGCAGTAGTGTCTTCCTCAGTGTCGTGTTCTTCGTCAATGGGTGAGATGGTGTGGTCGCTGTCTATCGCGTCAGAACGGTTGTCCTCACTTCCCAGAGCGCTGTCTTTTGCTGGAGAACCGTCCAAATCCTCGTCGTCTTCTTTCAGGGCTCGCGCCTGGAGACTCTCCGGGACTACCAGTGGGTGAGATGGCGTTGGCTCGGATGACTGCTGGAGAGCCGTGGGGCTTAGAGACAGCTGGCTGTTGTTGGTGCAAGCTAGATTTTGAGCCCTTCGGCGAAGACTCTCTGAGCGCATCGATCGAGTTCTGCGGCTCTTCTTTCCTTTCGCTAGACGAAGCAAAAACTGTAAAGACGACAAAAGTACGCAGTGTTAAATCAACAAATAGCATTGCAGCAATATCTGAAAGCAAAACTATGAGAGAGAATAAATCTTTTTTACTTCTTAAAATACAATAGTTTTTTATTACTTTTATCTGTTCATTTTCTTTTTTCCCGGCGTAGTGACACAGTCGCCATGCTCATGGAGCTTGTACGCTCTTTTCTATATTTCTGCACACCAGCCTTTGATTGGAAGCCATTTGTGCATTGTTTGTGTGCTTGGTGATTTTGTTTTTTTGCCATTTTGTGGTGGTTGTATGTACAGATTCATTGGATGCAGAGTATTTCCTTAATCTATCTTAAAAAAAAAAGGAAGAAACGCCCAAGCTCTGTCAAGACTGTCTACAGGAGAGAGTCTACGGCTCTATAATGAAAGATGATGTAACGATAGTTGATAATGTCCCAAACAGGCCGTCCCATTTAGATGGTCGTAGGCCTCTTGAAGGCTGATGACACGGTAAACATGGGTGGAAGCCGCCCTCGTCTTAGACAATGGCTAAGATGAGTACTGGAAGATTGGTGCTGAAAATTTGGTGATGATGATGATGATGATGATTACTATGTACATTCAAAGCTGCTTTACTTCGCACATGGATGACCTGTGGAGGAATGGAAAAAAAAGTAGGCAACAGGCCACCCATTTCCAGCGGATCTTTGTGAGGAAAGAAGAAAAGTTACCTCGTGAAAATTCCTACAAGGGGCAAGAAAAAAAAAAAAAGTGACTGTGACTGTGACTACGTGATCTACTTATTCACTAAACCAAGAACAGCCAGACACGCTAAAGGTGGTTAGTGTGAATACAAAATTTATCAATCTAGTCAACCCAGAATAACCAGGTAGGTAAAAAAAATGGTTAGCGTGACTACATGAGCTGTGCATTCACTAAACAAAGGCCAACCCGGTGAGGCGTCCATGAGTGGGGTGGAGAGAGACAGCTTACGTTTACTTTCAACAGAAGACAGATCAAATTAACTGATAATGTGAAACATCATGTTCTCACTGTATGATAGATAAATCTCATCCACCCTTCTCTACAATGGATAACTCCCGAGCAGCTGAGTGTGAAGAGGATTACTGACAGCGAGGCAGACGACGCAGAGAGCCTGTGCGAGAGACAGCATCTTGGCGATTGGTGGTCTGGTTGTGTTCCATTCCTCCTGCAGGGGCTTCATCATCTCCTGAATCTCGTACTCCTGCAAAATACAGCGAGACTCACGTTGGTGTTGTTGTGGATAGCTGAGCGAGTGATCAACATGCTGACAAAACCATTATTTTTCGAAACTATTTTTTTTTCTTAAGATTTCAAAAATTTTAGAATTAATCCAAGTTCATTACAAACTCGCTTCGTTCAGAGACAGCTTTGGTAAAATTCTAATCAAAATCTGTCTAGAACTTACAGAGAAGCAAACTAGAGAGAGAGAGAGAGAGAGAGAGAGAGAGAGAGAGAGAGAGAGAGAGAGAGAGAGAGAGAGAGAGAGAGAGAAACATTCATCAAAACCCTCCTCCCGGAAAATAAATAAATAGATAAATAAAATTGAGTATAAACACAGCCCTGTTGAACATGTCAATTTTTTCCCCTCGCTGAGAAGCAAATTCCAGCTAACCGTGACACAAATCAGCTTCAAGTGTCCAGTGCGTGGGGATGAGTTGCCTCCGGGGATTCCGAGGCTTACTAAGAGGCAGAGTGTACGATCTTAAGAGTTACATTAACCAAATACCGTCTGTGCTGAATCATGAATACGGCAATGATGTGGCTTTTCTTGAATCTGGATGGGATGTTACAAGACTGCCTGACCCATCTATTTGTTTTTATAAGAGTTACTAATGTTTGGTCACATCGTTACTATTACTGTTTATTTATTTATTTATTTATTTATTGGTTATATATGGTGCTTAAACATAATTCTAGATGATTGTCAGAGTATTCATAAAATTTTCATATAGTTTCCTGGAAATGTTTTCGATAATGTTTATGGTTTTCGTTCGTACTTTTCCAGTTCTATAATTACAGGATACTACTAATGATTTAAACTTGCTTTCCCTCATGTTGACAATGAAAATTCAAAGTGCAGGCTTGCGACACCTTAGCACAGCATGAAGCATCAACACTTCCACTACGCTGCACACATTAACACTTCAATTATTCCCTGCTCACTCACTCATCACCACGTACGTCAATGGCTGCTACATTTCTTCCCCCTTGCTTGTTGCGCCATACTTACACTATACTACACTCATCCTCAACTTTGGCTACATTCACATCTGCTGCACTCAACTCACCCTTGCCCACTTTTGATAGGAGACCTGGAAAGAGTCTGCGTAAGGTCGCATTCGAGGCTCCACCATTTGCTTGGCGTACGTGACCTGCAGGAAGGAGGAGGAGGGAGAGCAAGGACAGAGAAGAGTTAGAGTCAAGTCATATTAGGAAAAGCTGCGAATATAACACCGCAATACCAGAGGGACATGATCCCCTCACACACACACACGCACACACACACACACACACACACACACACACACACTTGGCTAGATCATAAATGTAGTTCAAAAGGAAGGCAATATATATTTTTTTTTATCAGCACAGCTCTTGGAAATTAAAAAAAGAAAAAAAAAACAATAGCTTAATTTTCATAGAAGATTGCAAAAATACAATATAACACGTATATGCAAACTCGTGCAGATTTTTTTCCAAAGATATATATAAAAAAAGAAAAACTTGTGTCATGCAAAACTAGAACAAAGTTTAGCACACAAGCCTTTAAACTCGCATGCAGACAGACAGACAGACGCACAGAACACATCGAGAACCAGCACCCACTCGCGAGGACGGACAACTCATCTACACTAATTCCTCAGGTTCATTCTGTTATTAATATGAAGACGACTAAGAGAAATACTGTGAACTACTTCTAAGGAAAAGAAACTTACGATGCCATAAGAGAATCTGATAGAATTTTTCCTCATAACACGAAGCTCTTTCTTAACCCGGTGATACATGGCCTGCCTGAACTTGCCCTCTGCCATGGCGGTGGTGCACTGGCGGCCGTAAGACACGCCTGCTTGAGAAGGAAGAAAGCAAAACTGCAAAAAAAGAATTTGAAAGCCGGAAGCGAGTGGGAGGAGTGTGCATGGGGCGGGAGGGGGTGGAGGTCTGCAGCAGGAGGCAGGGATACACTTGACTCCCGAGGGACAGTCATCATTCTGTGAAGTTTATAAGTTTAACCAATGCTCCAGCTGCTTAATTCATCCATCCCTCCTCACCCTCCACACTTCCTTCCTCCACGGAGATCAGCCCTCAGCCTGGGAAAGGCGCCGCGGAACAGGCCATGCCTTGGTCACACATGTCCCAGCAATATTTTAAAAGAATGGAACATAAGTGAGCATTAGAGAGGCAATGCTTGGGAGGATAGTACTCACAGCACGTATCAAGGAAAATCAAAGACACACATTCACGACCAAGACCAGTTAGTGATATGTCACTGTTGTGAAATATTTGTCAGAAAAAAAAAGCTTCACTAATCTGCACAAAGCTGATGATGAAGGAAAATGTTGAGAGAGAGAGAGAGAGAGAGAGAGAGAGAGAGAGAGAGAGAGAGAGAGAGAGAGAGAGAGAGAGAGAGAGAGAGAGAGAGAGAGAGAGAGAGAGAGAGAGATAGCGCTGCTGGGAATGGTGGCGAGGCCATGTCAACCTCGCGAGGCTCACCCCCAGGGCCGGTCCTCAGCAGGCGGCGGGAGTCCGTGGAGGCGTCGGACAAATAGTCCTCTCCGAACTCAGTGTCGTCATCCTCAATGAAGTCACTCTCCTGCTCGTCCCTCCGCCGTGCCCGAGTAGCGGCCTCCCACTGCGTCATCGAGCAAAAACATTTAATACAGTTCCCTCCTTGAACACTTTTCATTCACATTTATCATTGTTATTATTATTATTATTATTATTATTACTATTATTATTATTATTGTCATTCTTATTATTATTATCATCATCAGCATCCTCACCATCATAAATATTGCAGTGGCGATTATAACTTTCAACACAATAAACATCAATATACCAGTCAATGAAAAAAAAGGATGGTTGCATTTGTACAACCTTTAAAACTAATTTCATACAACACGGAAGAGCGCATATCAACACAACGCTGGCCAGTGCCTCTACATTCCATTCCCTGAGCATGGAGAGTGAATGCAGTGTGAGTGCAACAGGTGCAGTACCTCGGTAGCTGGCACGATCCGCCTGTACAGAGTGGCGACGGGCTTCAGCAGGTAGGTGAGGGCGGCGATGATTACATCCTGGACTCGCAAGAGGAAGGAGTCGATCTTGGTGAGGTAGTAGTCGAGGAATGTTAAGATGCTCTCCCGCAGCCACATGAGTCGCACGCCACTCGCATCCCACCACTGCAAGGGGAGGAGAGGGCCACGCTTTAGTATTAATTAACAACAGAACAGTGAAATGCTGGCTGGACGAATATAAAAGATGGAAACATAATTTTATGGTGTCAAGTCTCTGAGAGTCAAGGGGAGGGAGCGGGCGAAGTAAATGCCAAGACCAGCTTAAGGTTCATAGAATAACACTAATCTTGTAAGTACATCTCACTGGTGACCCAAGAAGTAAAAGAACATAATCCTTAACCATGATTGGCAGTTCAGCGTTGTTTCCTTACATCTCCTTGGCCTCAGAGTGTACTGCGGGCAACGCATCCTCACACGGCAGCAGAGGTGATATAAGAAATCACTGTTTACTTTCACAAGGTTTCAATAGCTTCAGAGTAGAAGTATTGTTTATATTCGTAGTACTAAAGTTTTATAGCTCCTGCGGTATCAGTTAGGAGTTACGAGAAGGGAGTATGTAGGAAGTTGGAGATGAGAGAAAGGAGGTTTGAATTATGCAGTAGGATTTGTTATAAGCAAGACCAACCCACTGACAGAATGCAGTTTTCGAATTATTGTAAAAGGAAAGCTTGGTCTGGATTTGCGGCACATCAGTAATCACATGTAAAATTCCATTACGTTCTGAGCATTACTTTCAGCAGGAGAAGTCTGACTTAGCTATGACCTACATAGGCAATGTTATAGTTGTATGAAGTAAACATATACGAGTAGCAGTAAATTTGAGCATCAGTCCAAAACGTGCCTAGGACTGTGGTCGGAGGCTGTCCGTGATGCCTCATGTTTCACTTTCAACTATTTTTTCTCTCTTTTCTTCGTGTCAGCCAAACATATCCACTTTTTTTCTCTTTCCTAAGGTCTGCAGTTTGGAATATCAGATGTCAAAGCATGATGAAATGTTTTCTCCGCCAGCATTCCTCAACGTACACCTGTAGGGCCTCATTTCTTATACTATACATCAATACGCAACACGGAGGGAAACCAAAGAGCAACATTTTAACAGCCGATGTGTTGGTCATGTTTATAATCCTACGCCTTGAGCTGTGCTTCGCCTCCCCTTGCCTCTGAACACAACCCTTGCCGCACCTCCTTTGGTTTCATCCACGATAAGTAAGCAAAGTGACGGTCAGCTGCCGCTCTAAAAAGTGCAGATCACCATATTACTAACCACGCTCAGTGTGTGTACACTCGTGAATATTTAAATGATGTGGCACTGAATTCACTCTACTTATTCATTTATTTATTTATTTATTTATTTCTTGCGCTAGAATCATTGATCTGATCACGAAACATGAAAAAAATTTCTGAAAGAAGACGAGAACAACAACAACAACAACAACAAAAACAATAAAAGAAGAAGCTGGTTAGCGCGCGATAAAGAAATGCACTCACAACCAACAGTAACAGCAGCAGAAGGAACAGATCGCTGGTTCTATGTCAGTTGCGTCACCGGTGTGCCTTAAGCAACAGAAAGACCCGACAGTCACGCCTCTATTTGCGAGGGTAAGTGACAGGTGAAGTGGTGTACGGTAGGTGACATTCTGGCCTTCGCTCTGACCAGCTATACTGCCACACCCGACACAGCGACGCCCCCGCCCCCCAGACACACACACACACACACACACACACAAACGGTCCAGCCAGCCAACGGCATTCCAGTGATGCAGGCAAGTAGTCACTGCTGGAGCTTTGCCTCGTGTACAGTACTTCTGACATACTTTCAAGGCTCGTTATAATTATGCAGTTTGGTGACTCAAGTTTATTGTTTTTGTTTCCATGCGGATCAATATTGTTTGCCTAAAAAATTGTCATCATTTAATCTTTCCTCGTAACTTGTACACATATCATAAGTTTTAGACACGCTTTGCCTAGTATGTGGCTTGGCTTGGGTCATGGCTTTGATCCCCGAATGGGTCACTATCGTTGCCAACGACGGTTGTCACTACTCAACCTTCGCCTCGTGCTTTTTAGGCACGTTATAGTTAGGTGGCGTGGCGACCTTTAATCCACTGGTTTTGTTTTCATTGTGTTCAATATTGTCTTCCTGAATAAAGCTAGAATTAAAGGAAGGAGAGAGAGAGAGAGAGAGAGAGAGAGAGAGAGAGAGAGAGAGAGAGAGAGAGAGAGAGAGAGAGAGAGAGAGAGAGAGAGAGAGAGATAAGCCAGGAAAAGAGGAATATCATCTTTCATTATGTACATGGGAATGTGTTACACTAACATTATAATACATAATTACATATTTCCTTTACGACACAGCGCCGTCATTCTCTGAGGAAGAACTAATAGAAGAAAAAGTAAATTCTACATCTTATAACGAAAAAGGCTGAAAATTACATTCATTATTCAAATTACTAATGTTGACGTCTTTGAAAGGCGAGTAGTACCTAGAAGAAGAAAAAAAAATACATATATATATATATATATATATATATATATATATATATATATATATATATATATATATATATATATATATATATATATATATATATATATATATATATATATATATATATATATATATATATATATATATATATATATATATATATATATATATATATATATATATATATATATATATTGCAGTAGACATTACTCATTCGGCAACAAACACGTTATCGTCTTCACACATTTCCTGGTGTCATTGCCAAACTGTCTGCTTGAACTTGGATTATCTTGACGGCCGTATGAGCTGCCGAGTCTCTGAGGTCAACACTGTTTGAGGACAAATAACAGAATAACTCAGTTCTAAAGAGTGGACGAATACCCGTGCGTAGGGAGGTTGCAATATACGAGTATATACCGGTGCCCATAAATCTAATAAGCAAGGCATGCACACAAAAAGGCATTGCTTAACGAGTACTGGTAAGTATGAGCAGTGCCACCAGGGAGGCGAGGCCCTTGAGAGCAGCTGGTGACGTAACAAAACACACCAACTTCTCCAGGAGACTTTACAACTCTCACTTTCGAGACTGGGAGTTGTAGGTCACCTTGTACACCAAAATGACCTTCGTTTAAGGACTCCTCCTTTAGCTGCTTCTTTTTTTTATGGACGAATAACCATCGATTTTTCCTATATATATTTTACAGCCCTTGGCATGTCTCCGTATTTGTCACCCCGCCCCACAAAAAAAAAAAAAAAGGCATCCACCCACCGTGACCTCAGCCTCGTAAAACACACGCCCATGTTCGACACGCACCTATCGGCACAACGACTAAATAACGTAATAACAGTTGCCATGGGTGGACAACACCTTCCGTACCCTGCTCCCCTGCGGGCATCTTCGTACCCAGGCGGTGCATTATTAGGAGTAGGTGGTGTCCTGCTCCGTCTCCTCGTATGGACCCCTTCCCGACCTCGCTGCTAAAGGTCACTTGATGAACGAAAAACCCACACAATAGTAGAGATAAGTCTTCAAAATCCTCAGCTGTACCCATAGTAACACTGGAGCAGCACACAACAGGAAATAAAGAGGTGATAATTATTGGAATGCCAGTAATGTTCAGCGCCATGGGGACACACCACGCCGACACGACAAGGACGGCACAACTTCAGTAGTTGTGTGTATAAGAGAGAGAGAGAGAGAGAGAGAGAGAGAGAGAGGGGGGGGGGGAGGGTGTGACGTAGTGAGCGCTGAGAGGAAAGGAAGAGAGAAAAAAAGAAGGGAAGGCTCGCTCACGCATACTGCTGGGCTCTCGTGTTCCGCGTTGAGCACGGCGGGCGCCTGACACAGTTTACCTCGGAAAATTGGGCCAAACCTTGACGTATGGCGGGAAGCTTCTTGTTCCTACATCGGACTGGCCTGTAGAGAGTGAGTTTTTATTTATCTGCTTCTCTTTAACAGACTCCTTTTTAAGAAAGAGATGTTTTTGTTACACGGTGATCTCCCGCGAACGATAAAGTATCGTAAAAAGGTAAGAAATTTTTGTCAGTCTCTTGCCTTTCCGCTCTACTTCATTAATGTTGTTGCTGGGTGGACACTCGTTTCCCGTGCATCGAGTGTCCCATGGAGCATTAAGGCAGCGTTGCGCCTTCCACGGGAGGATCAGATTACAAATCAACGCGAAGAAAGAACGTCCACGCAAAGCAATGACACAGCGCCATCGAACGTTGATATGTGGCGATGCTCTTTTTCCTTCTTTCCTTCCTTATTTGTACAGTTACTGATTACTTGTGAAATGAGAATGTCCAAGAGTTATATTCATAATTTAAACATGAACTTCGCTTGAACTTATATTATTCTGCAAAAGAGGAAATAGAGAAATTTTAAAGAGAAACGAATCAGTTTGCTTTACAAGATGTCTTAATTTACCTTAAAAAGTTGAAACAGTAGAAAAAAGAAAGAAGGAACAAAGTAATGTATTACATTCCCGAGTTTAACAGTTTAAGCAGGAAGGAGTGAAGCTACTGCCTAACTGTAAACAGAATAGAAATAAGAATAAGCGTTGAGACTCTTATAACGGGACTGGCAAAGGACAGAGGGTATGGGGTTCAGAACAGTTACCAAGAAAATAGCGCCAGAAATAGCAAGAGGAGCAAGACCACGATTGACTGTGAGATCGAAAACAACAACACGAAAGATGCGAGTCAAACACTATAGCTATTAGTTTCACCTTGATCCCCCCAAACCTGTCATGTTAATAAAGTGCTCTCTCTCCCTGCCACATGAAAGGCAAATTCCTGTTCTCTTAACAATAAAACAGTAAAAGTGATGAAAGAGGGATCTGGGTATGTAGAAAGTGTGGTGTAACAAGGCCACTGCTCCAAGTACTGGTGACCAGAAACCATGCTGAAAATGGCGGCGGCAGACACCAACATTTTGGCGGACTATGAGAGACTGGTGAGAGTTAAAGAAGGAAAGATGATTGAGTGACCAACCGTTGACTCCATGATGCTTAGAAGTGCTATGTGAGTCTCATCCACCATGTGTGGACGACCACAGCCACTGCATGCAATACGCTTCTGGTATGAATAAGAAATTGATGTAGAACACATAGATAATTAAGTTTTTAGGAAGTTAAATTACAAAAAAGCAGAAATATGAAATATTAATTTCGCTAGTGACGGTAGACCAAGAGTGTCAGGGAGGGATTGGTTGCGTGTTACTTAATATACAGCGCACACCGGTCTTCAGAGGCTCTGAAAAACAAAGGGTTCTCATCCAGTATAAAATTATAAAAAAATAAAAAATAAAAAAAAACACGTTAGGTGTTATACGGTATCTCCTAGCGAGTAATTCGTTCTAGTTGCTGGAAGGATGTTTTGACTATTGCTCAGAAATATAATGTAGGATCAAGGATTCCTTCTCGAAGACTTCTTGTACGGAAAAAGAATAAAGTGTGAGGCGCACACTGGAGGGATCGGAACGCTGTGATGTTTACTGGTACGACAACACCGGACAAAAGTAATGTGTTCAAGATCGAAATAAGTTAGATCTGAAAAGGATATATGAAATAATTGGTCCTCAAAAACAGTGGCAGATGACTCGACTATACTAAAAGATCAGGTTGTTGGTGCAGTCAGTGTGGAGATTTAGAAGATTAGGCATATTTAGGGATAAGGATGATAAGTGGGCAAAGATATGAGTGTTTTATGTAGGCATAAAGGCATGTTGCATTCTTGCAGCTTCTGTTACGTTCTTATTTTCTTGTTACTCACCCACTCTATCTTCTGCTGCGCCAGATCCAGGACGGCGACCACTCTGCTGTCGGCGCCCTCTAGAAGTGCAAGGAGCGCCTCCGGCCACGGCAGGCTGTGCAGGAACGTCCACCACCACACCACCACTGCCTGATGCAGAGAGACAGCAGTGGGGCGTTAGGGGGACCTGAAGTCTTACATGTATGACTATGAGGGAGCATCACGGTTAATTGTGACATCCATGTTGTGCGTTGGCAGGTCCTTTCTAGTGTCACAGAGTGCTAGCCTGTCTTGGCTGTCCCTGATGCGTCACCTGCCACCCGTGGCTTATGTGACCTACGTCCCCTGCCCATTGTGGTATCGTGAGCATAATTACGGGGAGGGTTGCGATAACGTAAAAATACCAAAACCATTACATCACAAAATATGGCTTGGGAACACTTCAGTATTTTTTTTTTAGTTTAATGTTCAATTGATATTCAATCTCAGTGTCATTACACCTTATACACTACTACATACGTGAATCTCGTTTATCTAATCATTTATTTATTTATTTTTTTATTAACCACTTAAATCACTGTTCCCACACACACACAATCAACATTTACAGTCCATGAAGAGGATCACACACTCACCTCATACATGACGAGGAACCAGCCGAGGATGGCTGTCCGTCTGAGGGTCTGATAGCGTGGCTTGAGGCCATCATACACACGCTTCACTACTGCCTGCGACACCACCCACTTCACGGCCTGCAGCTCAGCCACAGCGAGTCTTTTGGTTCTCATGGTTTGCTGTTGTGTCCTCGTCTCAGTCTCACTCATCCCTCGAGTGTCGTTCCTGAAATTGTCACGAGTCAACAGTTTGACCTGGCGCTATCTTAATTGACGGCTGATAGTTTCTCGAGGAGTCACGACGCAACAGCGAATAATTGTTTTTACTGTCGGCAATGAGAGCTGTGTGTCTACGTGACTGTTTCACATAGCAACACACAGAATCAAGCACAGGCAGCCTATCACTATCGAGCCCAGTCAAGATACACGCAAGCTTATCTCATTTATCAGGAAGCTTTGTGACTGTGGGCTGGTCTGCTTCCTTCAGGCTTGTTATTTACTCTTCCCTTTCATTCATCCTCTACTCTGTTTTCATATTTGCGTACGTAAGCATAATAGAAAGTGAAATTAGGTAAGAGTATTATATTTATGTAGTAAATGTTACAGAACTAATATTTTCAATATGAAGAGCAAAGCGAGTGCAGCAGCGAGCATTTTATTTCTTTTCCGACATTTCGGCATAGACCATGCCATTATGAAGGATCTGATGTTCATCATGAAGATCCGGCTTTCCGCCAACAATTCTGTCTCAGAACTAAGATTTGGTGTAATGGAAATGTTTGCTGCACAGATGAGTCTTGCGACCACGTGATGTCTCGTGCCTTTCCTTGGACGTCGGTGAGTGGAGGAAAAAAAAAAAAATCTCTCTCTCTCTCTCTCTTTTAGCGGTTTTGACTAGATAACACTGACTGGGTAAGAGAACAGTATGAGCTGTAAAACTATTCCTGATAAAATATGCAAATAAACAGCGTTCACAAAAAGAATCTTTAGGATAGTTTTCTCAAAACTAAATTTCCAATTAGGATTCTTCCTTCCACATGCCGGCGAAGCTTGGACTCGATACGATGTCACAGGCAAATTAAATTTTCTAATCAGCTTTTAATGGCCACTTGTGACTTGTGACATGTGACCTGTGTTCGGCTCTGTGTTGAAGGCTCGAAGTTTAGGCGAGCACGTTGCCTCGTTCTCACGTCCCCTGCAATTCAAAACTGATAAAGGAAGACAAATGAAGACTTCCAGCACATCATAAAAGAGGCCCATCACTATGCTGTTACAGGGATGGAGGGAGAGTTACCATTTCCAAAGTCAACTTGGTACTTATGAGACGAGATGCTCTTCACTAGAGGCAGTCTGAAGTCGCCGACAAGAAGTGTTCATGGAAGGATTGTTTAAGAATGACGTAACTCTCGTAAGTATACATTAATTTCTCCGGCTGGATTACCGCGTACAATTTACTGCACACTCATCAGTGCCACACAGACTAGTATGTAATAGTCATCACTGGAGAATATCCATAATATATGTCAGAACTCTACAATCTGCGAAGATTTACGTTATTGTCTTCAAATTTTAGTATAGAATAGGTAATTACAAAGATGTAAAAACTCAGCACGAATTACTTGCATAATCCCATCATAAAAAAAAAAGAAATCAGACAGGCTGCCTCGGTGTCTGCGTTGCAGAGGTGGCACGTTAACCTCAATTAAGCGCTTGTAGGTCTAACGAAAACTGCCGTGTGAGTGAAAGCAAATCACTAAATCCTAATTTCGCTTATAATGACACAACCATTACCGTGTCCTTAATTGGGAATGATACTTCCAGACTGGCTGGAAGTTATGGCTTCACGAACACTGAAACACACAACAGTTTTTTTGGGCGGGTGGAAGTGCAGTATTCTGTCTCCTTACTTATATCAGCTCTCAAGAGATAAGCGAAACACCAAGGCGAAGCGGTGCTACCTGCTGCCGTAGCCGGGAGACACTGACGGCTGCGGAGTGCGAGGTGACTTCATGTTGTCGACGCGGAGGTGGACTTCGCACTCTCAGGCAAACGCCGACACTCACTCACAGGAAAGCTTATTCACGTATGCCATTGCTGTACCAGAGGTCGCTCGCTGACTCAACTCCTCGAGGTTAAAGGGATGATGAAATGTAAAAAAAAAAAAAAAGGGAAGGGGAGGAAGGATGAAAATGATGTTAGACTTTCCGGAATGTATGGCTGGGAATGTCTCTGCTCTGCTTTCTCTATGGATTTACCTCTAACTTTCTTGAGGGGATGGGGGTTTTAGTTCACGTAAATAACGAACCATTATATATTTAGCTTGAATTCTCTCTCTCTCTCTCTCTCTCTCTCTCTCTCTCTGGTGAAGAAAGTTCTGCGAAGACAGCAAAGGACGCGGCGCAGTCCAACACTTAATTTTGTGTAGGTCGTTTATTACTCTTCTCGCAGGCGGTCCTCGTCGCATTCTTCAATAAAGTATTGCGGCAAGTAATACTAAACGCTTCGCTCTTAAAAGTCCTCCCAGGGACTAACTGCTCCTGAAGGACGGTCTTTCTATTTCCGAAGACGAGCATGTTATCCTCCAACATTTGAGAAGTCACATGGCGACAGGTCACTAGATAGAAGCAGAGCCAACCAGCGCCTCCCAATAGAGATTAATCGATAGAGGTAAAGATGGAGGATTCTTTTTTTTTTTTTTTATTTATAAACGAGCTGAGAAAATCACAATATATGAATCCGGAAAAGTTTAAAGTTCAAGTAGATATGAAACGCACCCACCCACCCACCCGCACACTCCAGGCAGTGATATTCGAATCTCAGACTCTCGTGTTCTACTTTCCACTGTGAACAGATGACCCGCAATGATATACAAGAACATGTTGACATCCTCATTCCTCTTTTCCTTTCGCAATAAAAAAAAGGAAAATAAGATAAAAGAAAAGGTAAAGAAGCCGAGAATAAAAGGTATTCATTACTTCAGCAAAACAGTATATGGGAATGCTCTCGTCTCGATGCACTTTAATCATCTTAAGAGCATGCGTACCCGTCGAATGTGCATGTGTACGTGCGTTTTTTTTTCTAGTGTGAGATGAGTTCTGTGCATGTGTGTGTGTGTGTGTGTGTGTGTGTGTGTGTGTGTGTGTGTGTGTGTGACGCATACTCAGCAACGCCAGTGGTTCATGTTCGTTGCAGAAGAGGCTTTGACTGCAATGACTCGCCTAAAATTGTTGTGAAGGAATGCTGAATATTAACATTCATCATAAATCTTGAAATTTTCGTCAGTAATTTGTAGGATTAACAAGTTTTATGCATACCGGCCCAGTTTTCTAGAAGATCACTGAGTGGCAGCTTAACGCTCCACACACGCTTGTAGTCAGTAAGCTGGCGGACAACATGGAAATGGAAGTTACCTAAGACTGGCATCTGGTGAACTAAGTGAAGCTGACAGCCGCACGCTAAGCTGTGGTGAGCTGCGGTGATAATTTTGGTCTCGGCCTTAAGTTCTTCGATGGCAGGCACCACATGCGACTGTACTCGGTGGGCAAAGTGAAACAATCAATAATTCAACGAACTAGTAAATGAGGGTGAGCGGAATGGTAGACTCGTTGTCGTCTATTCTAGTCCAGAGATAATTTTGACCACTAAGTCGCAGGATGGCGTCCTAACTAACACACTAAAATAACTACAACACACATGTTTATCTATATAGTAATCTTGCACATTGTTAGTCATCATAATAGCACTGCAGAGCTATGGAATTCATTGTTCTTTCCTTGCCATACTACTCCGCTGCAAGGTGAAGGCCATTCCTGGTGGAGGAACCGTGGGTCGATTTAATACATAAGTAAGTGCTTAATGTAGCTATAAATTTGGTAGCAATCGTTCACAGCAGGACAGGAATTATTATACCGGTACGTCAGGCCAGGACTGGAATGTCGTGATGCTATACGCAAAGTTCTCGCACAAAGTGTGTATACTGTAAGTCATCTCTCTATTCACTGCCTCCTTCCTCCCGGCAACAGGTCCGTAAGATCAAAGGTCTGTATCATAATCATGCGAGGAGGCGCTCTGATGCTTATCTCTGCTTTTGCCTTTGGCCCCGTGACGTGTTCTTTCCCTCCCACACTGCGCCACTTCATTATCTACATTACCACACTGAGGCTTCACTCAACCATTGTACTCATGCTCAGCGCCATGCCACTCGCTGCTCAACCACCTCCACAACACACTCAAGAAGAAAGTTACCTTTTTCTTCTTCTTTACTCATCTCATGCTAGATGAAAGGAAGGCAGATAAAAATAAGCCATAGTTCCTATTCTAATATATTTCTTAGAGCGAATAGCGATATAAAGCAGTAGAAATATTGAAATGGATATGAAAATCAGACGGTGCCAGTTTGTACTGATACTCTATCATGTTTACGTGTAGCCCACCCTCATGCACGCCACCCGTGTTAAATAGTAATTTGAAAGATCTACTATACACTTCCACAAGAGCTACGAATGTTGTGAATCAAGGCAACTGATGTCACGTGAACACACTCACATAGGCCTACCTACCCTTGGACACTGAACAGTGACGTGCCACCAAACACGTGGATGCGGCTGCCCTGAGGAAGCACATGGTTTGTAGAAGTATTAGGTCCATTTTACGATAAGTGATCTAAAACTGTACTCGTAGTCTTTACTTGAATATTCATATCAGAACAGTAAAATTAAGGATCTCACTTAACTGAACTACACAAACTCGTGCACCACATCTCACAGGACTGACGCCTCGGTACCACCTGAGACTCTTACGCCTCTTTAGTATTACTTAACGCCACACATCTACAGTTTTGCAAAGATGAAGCCAAGAAACTCTTTTTTAAGCCAAATGATCCTTCAAACGTATTAATATCTAGGTGTTTCGAACAGCCTCAAACACCCTGTAACATGAAAATTACACACACACACACACACACATCATTACATTTCACTTGGTATATAAATGTGTCTACTATGTGGCGACCCATAGAACAATAGTTTGCGGTCCAGTACACGGTCCCTATCAAGAACCCTGCTTTACACAACTCTTTGGGGCTGAGGGTGGGGCATAGGTGAGTGACGCAGCCGCTCAGAGCTGACGGCGTGCTATCTTGAGAGAATACCGGTGTGAAAGGAAGTTTCATGTCTCGTTACAAGTACTAAGAACATTATCAAATTAAGAAATGCCTGACGATTCTCGTATGAAACTCGAGTGTAAACAAACACCAATCATTAAAATTATACCGACAACTTCTGAGAAACATTAAACAAACGACAGGTCTGACATTACCGGTGCGAGTAAACAACTATTGCTACAACATCTACTATTACTACTAATTCCGTTATTATAATATTATATATATATATATATATATATATATATATATATATATATATATATATATATATATATATATATATATATATATATATATATATAATCAAGTGCCTAGTCTCTTGAAAAGAAGGTAGTGCAGCTGTAATCAGCAGAGCTCAACCGTGATTCCTGATTACTCACGTACTCGTTATCAGCAGCTCGAGCCGCCGCCACTATCCCCTGGTCCAGTGGTTCCCAAACTTTTTTGAGTTGTGATTCTAAATGCAATTCGTGTCCGACCAAACCCTAAATGCATGTATGTATGTACTGTACATGTATGTAGTATTGATTACCAGTCTTTTGGATGTTACACTTATAATTTCTGAGACAGTCCAGTGATCCTTATTTAGGGCGTGCCATGCTACTTCGGACTGCACCATTTAATTTCTGTTCTAGCTAGTCATTTCAGAGATGCGTGACAATGCTGGCACTTATGTACACATACTCCTCCCCTTTCACAGTGAGGTGGGCCTCTCGGAATGCAAACCAATGTAGCACGCAACCTGAGTGATAAATATCCTAAGTACTTATACAGCTCTTAATACTATTAATCACGACATAAAGTACAGTATTTTGAGTGGAGTCCTTTTCTGTGCACCTCGGTTTACATCAAGCCATCATGGAAGCGTCCGTGGCCCACACATATCTACTGACTCCTCCTCTCATGCTTTGAGTAGGTGATATTTTTAGTGAATCAACCGATTCCTTCACTCCACTCTTCTACTTACTCTCTGAACTCTGGCCACCACCTGGGCGAGCACCACGCGACCTTATAAAGATAAGGTTCTCAGCCACAACCGATAACACTGCCGATGAGTCTTGGGGCAGGTTTGGTGTCCCAGTCAGATATGTATCTCAAGAATTTCTTTTTGTGTACTTTACCCGATCACCTCCTTTTTCCAATAAGTCTAAAGATCAAAGCATTTTCAAGACAAAATAATTAATTTTACTTATTTATTTTATGCAAATTTTTCCTATTTACTAATCATCACCAATGCAGTATGATTTAACAGTTTTGAGACACCTGAAAGTGACCCTTACGTTGCCAGTCTGGCACTTCTGAACGAACAGTTTAATCAACATCAAAATCTGTAATTATCTGATAAGCAAGTAAACACTTTGAAGACACCAAACAGGGATTTACACAATCTTATCAAAATGACGTGATGATCTGTGGAGAGTTTGCCATCAATGCGAGAGATCCCCAACCAGCCCTACAAGGAGGACATAACTCTAATATGAAAATAAGTAAATAATAACGACACTGAAGAGGGCTTTTAAGGTAGCCCTGAACTATTCCTTTGGGTCAGTGGCACTGCTTGGGTGGAATTATCAATCACTTCTTATTTATGGTTCCTAACAACTGCTGGTACTTCTTTTGAATGTTAGGGAAAAAAATCTCTAAGCTAAACTCAGCTCCAAGAGGATTTAAATTAAGAAAAGGAAAACCAAACATTAACTCTGCTCTATTGGGCATGGTGTACTGCTGAATTTATAATAACTATATATATATATATATATATATATATATATATATATATATATATATATATATATATATATATATATATATATATATATATATATATATATATATATATATATATATATATATATATATAATTCAAGATATCAAACTTGCATTTTTAAACCTTTTTTTTTTACTTTTCCTTTGGACTGTACACTGTGATACAGTACTAAGGTTCAAGACGAACCTCTATGCTATAATGTTATGAGCGCTACAAGTAAAATATATATACAACTGTTTAAAATGTCCTGCCTAGATAGCACAAAGTGAAGTTTCTGTGACTGACACCAGAATGAGAGACGGTTAAATATAAAAACATTGCATTTTAGCAATATGAAAGAAGAGTAATTTACTCATGCTAAATGTATACAAAATGCCAAATATTTAAAGTAAATAAATTTAATCATGTTGGCATTGTGAAGTGTGGAAAGTATTAAGAGTGCAAACATCAAAACACAACTGTGAATGAAAGGAATTATACTATTCCACATCATTCTGGTGAAAAGATGAAGATTTGGATTACATGGAGTATTTCTTTCTGTCCAATGTTAATACAGAGTGAGAGAGAGAGAGAGAGAGAGAGAGAGAGAGAGAGAGAGAGAGAGAGAGAGAGAGAGAGAGAGAGAGAGAGAGAGAGAGAGAGAGAGAGAGAGAGAGAGAGAGAGAGAGAGAGAGAGAGAGAGAGAGAGAGAGACCATCACCTTGATTCAGAATATAAATTACAAAATAAATGCAAAACTAAAACTATTTCATTCAACCTATGCACAAAATTCTATTCTCTCTCTCTCTCTTTCTCTCTCTACTGTTATTTACTTACCTAATGCACATGTTTTTGCATGGAAGCAGTTTAACCAATAGAAGAAACGTTCAGTAGTTCCAGGCAGTTGTTGAAGTGGTAAAAACTTCATCCATAATACTGAGAAGACTGCTTTGCCTTAACAATGACTGATAAGTAATAAAGTCTAAAATTCAGCTTTACATGACTGTATGGTTACTTCAGATCTGCAGTTTGTGGAAATATTTCAATAACCTTGAAAATGTAATTGGTTTGCAAAGTACATGATGTCATAAAATGCTTTATGATCTGAATGTCAAAAAAATATCACACACATTAAGTACAAGAAATATACAGTGCTAAAAATCAGATGGTCTGGCAATACAAATATAATGGAAACTCCTGAACTCACCTAATGCAGCTCTAGAAATGTGTTTTCATTCATTTACCATCATGGAATTTTATAACACACATAGATTACCTCTTTGTAAACACCAGTTCTGTAAACAATAATGTTACTTAAAATATTTGCTACACCTAAATTATGTCTACTGTACAGTTCAGTTTTAAATACTTAAAAAGTCTATCTACAACCACAGATCAGCAAGGAAGTACCCATGTCACACATCCTTGCTTGCAGACTTTGTGTGTACATGGCGAAGGCCTTGCATGCAGCAACTACCTGTCTCTCCTCACATCTCCTTCACAAAGTTCTTGACTGGGTAATGGTCCTGGTACTCATCCACATGAGCTTTCATGTACTCATACTGCTCCCTAAGAATGTACAGGAGGCACTTAGTAATGTATTTTTCTCCTTTCATCTACATATTATTAAGACATTATCATCTGCAACAGCCTATATTATTGATGAACATTTATCAATATGAAATATAAACTGATACTGTAGATAAATACATTTACATACACACACACACATACCTACAGTCAAGTCACCACTAATGCACAATATTTTAACACACACACACACATGCACATTTATATATATAAAATAAATGATGAGGTAATGATCTATTGCTCTCAACTAATTAAGTTCATCACAGCATCACTTGATAAAACAAACTATCTCCAACTCACCTGAGATGTTGTGGCATGTCATCATACACATCAGTAAACATTTCTTTCCAGCTTGGTTTCTGTCTTCGCTCTGCTCTTGCAAAAGACTGCATCACCTGGTTGCAAGAATTTATTTGACTCATGCATTTCAAACTGAACTCCAAAAAATCTTAATAAAGCTTTTTTGCTCACTGATATTCTCTGACAGTCGAATTTCATCATATAGTCTTTGGAGTACAGGTTCCGTACAATCAACCCACCTGCCTCTTACAGTCATCCTTCCACTGCTTCTCCTTAGCTTCATCCCAGTAGCCTTGATGGACCATGTATGCACGCAGGCGGGCAATAGGGTGCTGAGTAGAGTCCCACAGTCGTACCTCATCCACTGAACGGTAAGCGGAGCTGTCGTCAGAGGTACTGTGGTGGCCAATCCTGCAACATAAACATTTGATGCTCAGATACAGAATTACTCTGGCAACAAGGGAGTCCAGGTAAATTGGTCACTTAAATACACAGAGTACATTAAAGTACAAAGTTCTAATGAACTCTATACCTACTGTCCTACATACAAGGTAGTCAATGACTGCTACCTTGGAAATTATTTGTGACACAGCCTTTGGTGTAGCACTGTATTAAGTAACCATAAGTTAGCAAAAGACGATTTTTCTAAATAGCCCTCTATATCCTCTCTGTGACAACCTCTTTGGTGAGACCTTGTTAATGATTAGCATGCTGGTAAAAGGCAAGATTCTTTTAGATGGCACTCTATATCCTGTGATCATCCTGGGATACCTCTTTGCCTTACCTCTAAAGAACTCTATTTCCATGTGACATAGTTCTACTTTGTTCATCTAATTAGCAAGCTTGTTAAGGTCCTAAAGGCTGGTTTAAAATTAGCACTACACATTTAAACATATACCACTATCTTTAACTTTCTCTAGAACAACTCATATGTGGGCACATTTTGACATTTTTTTGGTACTGAAGTGATGTCTTAAGTGTTGCAGCAAGTGAGTTAAACACCCATCCTTCATGCCTGCTCCACACTGAAGATGAACACATATTGACATCATTACTTTTATGCAAAACTGGATGAAAATGTTCACTCACTTCTAGAAAAACAAACTGTGTAGTTGTTGTAGTTATGTATACATAACATTTTAATCTAAACAAAAGAAACAGTTATATATATTACCTGTAAGTCATTGCCTCTATTAGAACTGGTCTGTTCTCATTGACAGTGATGTGTCGGGCAGCCTTCGTGGCGTTGTACACGGCAAACACATCGTTGCCATCGACACGAATTGTGGCAATGCCGTAAGCAGGGCCACGTGCAGCCACACCATCTCCCCTATACTGCTCACTGGTTGGCGTGGAGATGGCATACCCATTGTTGCGACTGATGGGAAAAAATTAAATACATAAGTGAGATGTAAACACTTTCATTATTCTCAGTACCATTATTACCATGTCTTACAATGTGTGCTTACGTGTGAATATCAAATTTTCTTAACTTTCCCCGTATCATCTACACAATCACACCATTCAAGCACATATTCCCCCACTGCTTTATCACACAACTTTCAATGTACTGTATGTACTACACTAAAAATATTCCTTACTAAAGGGTATGATCCAGTTTTTATTATTATTTATTTTTTTACATTCTGCCTGAGGAAGTAACATATCACATTAGGTAATGCTATAATGAACATATCCATCTTCATGATCCTCAGCATACTTAGTTTTATTTTGTGTAAATGATTATATTTTTCATTCCTAATATTTTGAACATTACTTTTATTTACAGATTATAGAAAGTCTTTCATTGTGACACTCCACCATGATGGCAAAGCATCTCCATTTCCTTTCTCCCAACGTTAAAAAGACCTGATGGTAAAACATAAACTGCCTAACTATCTGGTATTTGAAAGTCATTTTTAACTCAACAAGGTTGCCACATTGACTTTATATGAATAATATCAGCACTTCATTATCTGAAGACAAAGAAAATAATGCACTCTATACTTGCCAGAAGAAAATAACAGGACACTCGAGTGTTGCTGAGAAATTGAAGGCAGCATGGGCATCTCCTTCACTTGAAGTGCCTTCGCCAAAGTAGCAGATAACACACAGGCCATTCTGGGCGCGTTTGAAGGAGTAGGCAGTGCCAACAGCTAGGGAAGGCTAAACTGTTTAAAATGTGTAGTCTTGGGATTAAATTCTTAATTAATTTCTTATCTTCCTTAAACATATTTTCAATCAATTCAAGCATGCACTTATACAGTATGTTACAAGTCCAAAACTGACTAAATTAATCTTCCTTTGGGATATGACAGCGTTCTTGTCCTACTTGCTTATCACACTTTAACTTATTCAAGCATCAGTGATTACCTTGAGGCATTTGTGTGGCCAGAGGGGAAGATATCGTGACAAAGTGGTGCTCTATGGATCCATAGTGCACTGGCATCTGTCTGCCTTTGCCCATGTCTGCCTCATTACCATAGCACTGATTTATGAAGCGGTCCAGTGGAAAGCCTCGCCACATCAACACTCCTACAGAATCAAATTAAAAAATTACCCATACCTGTTGCCTTAAGAAATCAATGTAAAATGACTGATCCCCATGGAGAGGAAATGTATAGAAAACATTGAGTTTTTCACTGTGTATCAGATAATGCATAACAGGTATGTAGACATGTATTGTTGCTGTTCAATGGTTTAAAGATATCACCAAATTATTCACACTGAAATATAAAGATGATATTCATCTCCATAATAACATTTTCTGAAAGATTCACATTTAAAAAGAAAAAGTGTCAAAGAAACAGGACCATCCAAGGAAATGCCATTCATAAACTATAAATTATGATACTGGTTAAAATGCAACACAATAATGACATATTACATAAAAAAAACACTAATCTTAAAAGGGAATTATGATGGAATGTAAAGAATAAATTTCCATACAAGTTGTGAATTTAAAAAATAATGACCAAACCAAACAAAATCTAAAAAAACAGGTATGAAAATATTTTCACCTCTGAGAAGAACCAGTTTTCCTTAACACAGTATATACATGAAGTATAACATCTGGTCTTGAGGCAATGTCCAAAAACCTCCTGACTGATACTAGCATCCAAATGAGGCAGATATGTCTGTTGAAGAGAGCAAGGGTAGCCAGAGCCATGTGATTTACCTGCTTCTCTGTACTGGCCATACACTATGTCTTGGTCATTAAGAGCTGCTGCAGAGCCTATATGGGTGCCTTCCTCCCCATAGTTGGTCATGTAGAATGAGATACGACCTTGCCGCTGAGACTCATACAAGATGCGGTCCATGGTGTTCAAGAGTGTCATTCTCTGGTACATTTTAACCACTGTGTCTTCACTCAACTGAAGAGAATGAAAGTTAAGGTGTGAGGCAGCAATTTTTACAAATTTTTTTTTAAAGTCAGCATCGTGCTAACTAAACCATCTAAGACTTGTGCCGAACAAAATAAAGTCAATTCTACTTGATCTTCTATAAGGTAGAAGCAAAACTTGAAAATTTCTATACACACAGCTCCCAGGCAACTGCTGCTCATTTGTAAGTGTGGAGGCCTTCTCTGGAAAAAGGTTTAATAATGAAACAGGGCTATTTGTGAAGACTGCACACAAGACAGAGGAGAAACATCAAAATACTTTTAAATGAGTAATATATGAGCTATAGGATAAGTTAACATTATGGAAATATGAGTGGTCATTATCAACTTACATTGGGGTCTGAAGCTGGATCAATGACCTGACCCTTCCTGTCCATGACTCTATACACAGGAATGCCATCATACAGGTCTGGCTGCACAAAGTCAAGCTTTTCTGTCCATTTTGATCGAGAGCCAGGGAAGTTGGGCTGTTCTTCCCCTAAGGTGGAGCTCAGAGCCTGCAAACAATATTTTATCAGTAAGAAAACAGAAAGATATATGCAGCTTCTACCTGTCAAGTAGACCAATATCATTTAGCCAAGAAAATCTAGTTTGTTAAACAATAAAGTAAAATTCCACATAATTGGAGGCCATACAGGAAAATTAGTTTGAATAATGAAAAAAATGGATAACCAGGATTTACTGATACAAATCTTCCATATCAGTAAATGCTTACCAAAACTAGAAAGACAGTATTTAATGGCATATAAAGTGCATCTTTATTTAAAAGGAACACAAAAGAAGATCAAATAACAGCAGACTTATTGGTCCTTATTAGGCTAATTGTAGTTTCTATAATATAATCTGATATATTGTGAAAGAAGCAGGATAGAATAAATAAAGGCTCCTTCCTATCCACTGTTTCCTCTTGCCAGATCTGTTAGGAAGAAAGGAACATCATGCAATAAAAAGAAAAAAAAACACTGAAGTTTTATAGGAAAAAAGAACATCTGGCCAAGAAATTGTGGGGAGATTGAAATCACCCACTATTACAAGTTCCTTATTAGTAGTGAGGATGTAAATAAATTCAATGAGCAATATTTTCATCATGTGTATAAGAAGGAGGACCATAAACTGTTAGGTTATAAAGGTTTAAGGTAGGAAGAAGTGTTGGAGTGTTAGAAAAAGAGCCAGAGTCAGAGTAAACATAAGCCTTAAGATTATTTTTAGATTTGCACCATAATCCCCCTAACCCAGCTGAGGGACTGCACCACCCTGGCCTCCTTCCAGAAATACTAATCTCACCTAACCTAACCTAGCCAGGGGGTTGCGTCTTCCTCGACCCCCCTCAGGGACACTAATCTAACCTAAACTCTTCTACTGGATCAGATCTAGGAAATTTTTTGGGGAAGTTCCTGTGTATATTTTGAAAACTATGGACTTCCCACAGAAACTCAGAGAGATTATAAGTTTCTCAGAATCCAGTAAGGTATGCAAAAATCACTTTCTCAGTGTTGTCGAGTATGATGATGTAAATCTAAAATAATACTGCCTTATTATTATATATTATTTTTAACACAAACACAAACACCAAACACAGGAATAGGGGATTCAAAATCATTTCTAAACAGGGAATAACCTTCCATAATAATTACAGAACCAGAGATGGTTGGCTGTAGCAAAGGTTCAGTGATAAAGAAAACACATTATCTCATCATGACAAAATATACATACAAAACTTTACTGAACAAACAATTTAAATTAGAATGAACGATATTTAACAACTTGTAATAACTGCATTGAGTGTTAAAGGTGAAACTTTGCTTATGACTTGGGCATATACAATCAAATGAATCTCCAATTTTTTAATTAAGTAACATCTATTGATAATCAGAGTTATGCGGAGATATAACACATGCCAGACTAACTATATTAAGGCAATGTCACCCAGCATCTCGGTAGCCCTCACTGAGTGAAGAGTAATGCACCGAGATCAGCTGGAACACCTCCTGAAGGATCTGCTGTCATAAATAAAGGCAATACAGCTCATGTTAAACATACAGACACGAAAAGCTTGTTGGTATACATACTCTGGTGCATGATGCTCGGCCTGTTCTTTGCCAGACACGGGAAAGTAACCGGCATCTAGCAGGAAGGAGAGCGGCCCGACAAGCTGTAGCCGCCATGTTTCAGTCTGCAATGTTTTACTTTCGGTGCCGCTGTACAAGAGATCGGTTCGGCGCTCACATATTTTTTATTTATTTATTGATTTTTTTTGTAGGAGGGACACCGGCCAAGGGCAACAAAAAATATAATAGTAATAAAAAAAAAGCCCACTGAGATGCCGTTTCCCGAATAAGGTCCGAAGCTGTAGTCAAAAACTGAAAGATAAGTGTCTTGAAACCTCCCTCTTGAAGGAGTTCAAATCATAGGAAGGTGGAAATACAGAAGCAGGCAGGGAGTTCCAGAGTTTACCAGAGAAAGGGATGAATGATTGAGGATACTGGTTAACTCTTGCATTAGAACGCTGGATAGAACAGGTGTGAGAGAAAGATCTTGAGCAGCGAGGTCGCGGGAGGAGGGGAGGCATGCAGTTGGCAAGATCAGAAGAGCAGTTAGCATGAAAATGGCAGTAGAGGATAGCAAGAGATGCAACACTGCGGCAAAGAAAGAGGCTGAAGACAGTCAGTTAGCGGAGAGGAGTTGATGAGACGAAAAGCTTTTGATTCCACCCTGTCTAGAAGAGCGCTATGAGAGGACCCCAGACATGTGAAGCATACTCCATACATGGATGGATAAGGCCCCTGTACAGAGTTAGCACCTGGGGGGGGGTGAGAAAAAAAAAAAAAAAAGAACTGGCGGAGACATCTCAAAACATCTAACTTCATACAAGCTGTTTTAGCTAGAGATGAAATGTGAAGTTTCCAGTTTAGATTATATGAAAAGAACAGACCGAGGATGTTTAGTGTAGAAGAGGGGGACAGTTAAGTGTCATTGAAGAAGAGGGAATAGTTGTCTGGAAGGTTGTGTCGAGCTGATATATGGAAGAATTGAGTTTTTAAGGCAATGAACAATACCAAGTTTGCTCTGCCCCAACCAGAAATTTTAGAGATCAGAAGTCAGGCGTTTTGTGGCTTCCCTGCGGGAACTGTTTACATCCTGAAGGGTTCTTCTGTTTCTTAAGGATCGAAGAAGAAGAAGAAGAAGAAAACATACGTAACAACAACTCATTACTATTTCTTTGATTCGTCTGTATGACCTTGGTAGCCATGCAATAAAATGTCCCTGCCTTGGTGACGGATATACTCGTATAGTAACAAATAAGGGTACAGAAGATCGATAAAATTATGTCTAATAATAATTCTACGATGCAGTGACATGAAATATTATGATAACGCCATCTAGGTTACATATAAAAATCAGCAAGATAGTTCCTTATTATTTTATTCACAATTTCGCAGCATCACCTGAAGAACTTCACACACACACATACACACACAAAAAAAAAAAAAATGATAGGATATTACTATGATAGAGATTGCATAGGAAAACGAGCAGTGTGATTTCAGTCTTTATTTACAACCTCGCAACATCACCTTAATCACAAATAGCGGGCGATTTAGTTTGATGGGTTTCATCAGGTGTTGGGATAATTGATGCTGCATGTATGTACACAAGTGTTTCAGTTATGCACTCATCCACGTATATCACCTTTCACGCATTTCACACCACCAAACACACTATTCATCTCTCATTCAATAGATAAAGATGAAACTTATAAACTATTGCTATTCATAAATATATCAATATATTGCATTGACAAAACATGTATAGAGTCATTATTCTCAGTTATCATGCAATGAAAACTCACTAATATTTCACATTTTATATTCATCACACACCAGTATTAAATGATAAAGGCAGAAAATGTAAATCTGCTGAATGAGGTAAAACACGTGACTGTCAGAATGGGGGTAAGGTGGTGTTGCAAGAGTAACCCAGAGCACTCATCTTATATGCTTGCTTTCTTTTAATCTTTCCTCCTATGTCTGAATTTCCAAAGTGTTTGTAGCTTAAAAGAAAATGTTATGCCGGGAACTGAAGCGTCGCAAACAGGAATGCGCATGACAGTTTCCCTTTACCTTATTTTCTCCAACAACAATTTTTCTCTCACTCTGATTAGTTTCCTAAATATTCATCATAAAAAAATACCACTTACCTCCTCTCATCTAATAAGAATGTTTTTTTTTCTCAGTCGAAAAGATAATAATAATAATAATAATAATAATAATAATAATAATAATAATAAAAAAAGACGGTGCATTTCTTAATTTACATGTTAACCAATAGTTGAGAATGGAGGGTTGGGAGGGGAAGACAGACGTGTGTTTCTCACAGCATGCACATTTACATTTCTTGCATACGTACCTGCGAGACAGTGGAAGTTGGGGTCGTTAGGCACCCAAACAGTTCCGTCGAAGGTGAGGGTCGTGGATGGGACACCGGTGAGGGACGTGAACCCCTTTTCGCAGGACATGGTGAGCACTGTGCCCATCACGTAAGGAGGATCCACCCCTGACAGTACTGCTCCTCCAGACATCGGTGGCTGCACTGTCGTTCCTGTGATGGTGAGTTAGGCCAGCTTTATATGAGTTTTTTTTTTTCTGTAGTATAGAATCGCCAAGAAAATATAATATTCATAGAGGCGGTTTATACGGTTCACATTCAGTAGCACAGAGAACGTACAGTTCTGAGTTTTCTCGAGATGGAGAAAAATTCACCTCCAGGATACAGAAAGATAATTTTATGAGCAGTGTGTTGCCCACCACTATCAGCTGTCTGGCCAGCTTGCTGACGCCCTCATCATCAGTCATGTCTTCGGTCAGTACGTGCCCAAGGTACCTGAAGGTCTCTCTCTCTCTCTCTCTCTCTCTCTCTCTCTCTCTCTACATAGATAGATAGATAAATAGATAGATAGACAGATAGATGGATAGATAAATAGATATCGAGACCTTCAAGTGCTTTGGGCACGTACTGACCAAAGGCATGCCTGATGATAAGGACATCAGGAAACAGACCAGATAGCTCATTGTGGGGGGCAACACACTGCTCATAAAATTCTCCTCCTGTAACAAGGAGGCGAAGTTGAGTTAGTCAAGAGCCACTGCTATCTTTGTCCTTGCACTGCAACTCACTGTGGCCTTGATACCGAGTAGACACAATTAACAAGCTCAAAGTGTGCCATAATGACATCCACAGTTTATCTGCCCTAGCTTCCTACAAGTATCAGCTTACTGAGCTGTGCGCCGACTGGTCTCAGGCTCCAGAAGTGGTCGAAGTAATTTATTGTATTCAACATGCTTTATTCCGAATACTTATATATTATGATAGCATGAACAAAAAAAATCAAATCATATATTGCTCACATCTCCGGAAACTACATTTCATCTACACAGAATGTAGATGCTGATGTATCCCAGAGTATATGACAACTATCATTTATCTATTTATATTTCATTAACAATATTAAGATATTTATTGATAGACGCATAATGTTCGTTTAGTTACCAAATTTTTATTTTAGAAGAGACCGACTTTCGTATCTGCTAAATAATTTGTCCAGAGACTCACCTGTCATACATTCCGGAAGTATAATTGTTTCCACGGCATCGGCATTGGCGCCCCACAGACCGCTGGTGCTGCATGTCACTGTTATGAATGTGGCGGGTGGCTGTGTAACCTGTAACCCAACACTTTAACGTTAAAACCTATTCAATGGAATCTGTGGAAAATCAAAGCTCTTTTCCTTAACTCCAACACGGTTATAATCAGCTTTCGAGAAGAATGAGTAACAAGAGCACATTTCCTACGTCAGTTTAAAACCTGGAAAGATTCGATTTCTGTGATGGTGGGAAAGAAAACACATAGTGGCTGAGGCGTAGCTTAACTCTGAAGTCTGAATGCAATTTCTTGATAAGCAAAGGTCTCGATAATCATTACAGTCAAGTCAGTGGAAGAAAAGTTTGACACTAAAGTATATTCATTAATTTGAACCCTGAATAACTCTTAATAACCGCCAATGGATCCAATTGAGGTTAATCACAGTTGACTCTTACTCACATCGACTGTGGCGAAGGTGCCGGGATTACAGATATAATTCAAGGTGGTGCCCTCCCTCCGGTCCGTTAGAGTTGGCGCCGTCATGTTGGCGCCCGCTGCTGGAATGCCCGTTGAGCAGCCTGCCAGAGGAAAGGTGGGGAGGCAAATTAGTTACCAATCAGTGATGAGAGAGAGAGAGAGAGAGAGAGAGAGAGAGAGAGAGAGAGAGAGAGAGAGAGAGTTACTGCTACTACTACAAGTATGACTACTACCACCACTACTCTACCATAAGCCAAATTCCTTCGAAGATACCACCAAAGCTTTGCGGCGCCGAATAAGAACACTAAGAAAATAAATAAATAAATAAATAAATAAATAAATAAAAAGATAAAAAAATAAAAAAATTAACCCTTTTCACATGGCGTGCCCGGGGTCCAGCCCGTCTCGGTGCATTTCAGCATCTGGGTGTTGGTCTCGTCGTTCACCAGGATGTATTTGTCAAGGCAAGTGGCGGTCACGTTCTGGCCGGTTAGGTAATGCTCAGTGGCGCTCCACGTGGTGATCGCGTTGGGAACTGCCGGCTCACCCTCACAATCTGCGAAGGATGGTGGTGGTGATGATGATGGTGTTGATGGCTGTGATGATGACGATGATAATACTAATAATAAGAATAAGAATAATAGTAATATATACATTTTTCTATGTAAGAGAACCACTGGCCAAAGGCAATAAGAATTTGAAAAAAAAAAAAAAAAAGCCCACTTGCGTGCCAGTTCTCAAAATGAAGTAAGTGTCTTGAAACCTCGCTCCTGAAAGAGTTCAAGTCATAGGAAAGGGGAAGTACAGAAGCAGACAGCGAGTGTGGTGATGCAGGAACACTGAGGTGGCGGGCGCAGCGGTTAGCTTACAGGCAAGGCAGGGCGGCAGGGGCGTTGTGAGGTTCCACTGGCCGTCTTCTCCGCAGATCACCGTAGTGGAGGCAACAAGACTTGTGCTTCCCTGTACACCGTCAGGAGGGATTATTATTATTATTATTATTATTATTATTATTAGAAAGAAGTTGCCTCTACTTGCGTGCCAAACGTATCGCTGCACACTACAAACAGAGAAGTACAGAGAAGTAAGGGATGAGGTCGAAAGGTATGAGAATGTATATATGAGACTGAAAACACTGAGAATCCTGAAGAAAACTCCTCCTCCTCCTCCTCTTCCTCCTCCTCGTTCCTATACAAAGCACCAAAAGGGGAACCCACCTCAAGCAGTGTCTTCAGGGTCCCGTCGCATGTGTAGACGACCTCAGTGCCGACGGCGTTGTTGGTGAGCAGGAGTGGCTCTTGCGTCATGCTGGCTCCAGCCAATGGGGGCTCCAGCACACAAGCTGTTGCAGGTGAATGAAGTTCTAGTCTGTCTGTTTATGTGACACTCTGTCTATCTGTGTTTCTGTTTGTATACTCTCTCTCTCTCTCTCTCTCTCTCTCTCTCTCTCTCTCTCTCTCTCTCTCTCTCTCTCTCCCTCTCTCTCTCCACTACATTACCTTTCGTTCTTTCTTTTTTTTCTTTATTTCTTCCTTCCTTCCTTTCTTCTTTCTTTCCTCTCTTTCTTCCTTCCATCTTCTCTCTCTTCACACAATCTATACACGATAATCCTATAGATAATTTTACCCTTTGCTGTTCGCTTTGCAATACAATAATACTCCCTTGCATATAAGTACCTTTGTAGCAGGGCAACGGGTCGGACCATCCAGTCTCCAAACACGAGACGGTCTGATTCGAACGCCCTGACAGATCGAAGGTGTGAGACATGAAGCACGTGACCACCACCTCCATGCCAATAGTGTACATAGTATTCTCGCTCCAGCTTGTGGTAGCGTTCACTGCGCTGGGGCTCCCGAGACACACTGATTGAAAGGAGGAGGGTTTGTCAAAGGGCCGTATATCTGATTAAACGTTTTTGCGTCTTGACTTATCTTAACAGGTTCTAGTGGAAGCTATTGTAGTTTTCAATGGTGTTTTTATGATTGTAATGATAATTTAACAGATAATTTAACCTGACTAATTGCATGTTGATACTCAGGTAAATAAACAACGACTACTAGACTCTCCCTGACCAACCTACCATCACACGCTGCCACAGTCTGGGGTACATAGAAGTAGGTGTTCATGAAGCTCTCGGTGCAGGTCAGGGTCTGGTTGGTGGCAAGGCTCTGCGTGGTGGTGTCGGGCGGACAGGTGAAGGTGACGGTACCGTTGAGCTGCAGGTGGTTGATGCCCGTGGTGTTGGTGATAAGCATGGAGGGTGACGTTGGCACAGAACATACTGCAGGTAGGATTGAATTAAAACTATATTCTGAAACGCTTCCGTACCGCACTCCCTCTACATTCGAAAGGCTCTACTAAAAGTTACATGAGTTTTTTAAGCCTGCGGAGAAAACGATAATCTGATGCTACATCTTGTGTGCTAAGCCAACTACCTATAAGTAGATAAAAAAAAAATCAGGTTGATAAAATTACATGGTTACCGTGTTTCCATCTCGTTCATATCTGTTTTCTTATCTAATGGATCTATGTCAAGGAAAAATAACACTTGGGCGATTTAAATTTGCTGAAATTATACCGTAGTTACTATACCTGATCAGCAGTTAGTCTTACCGTCAATAGCCAAGCACACGGGGTCAGTGGGAGGGTTCATTAGCCAACCACCCAGCTGGCCCACACACTCCGCTGTCTGGTTCCGTACATTGAGATTCCCATTCAGGAAGTAGCCGGGGTAGCACCTGCAAACACCCCACACGTATCAGAATACAACGAGAAACTTATATTAACGTAATCCTAGAGAAGTGACAGTATGGAGAGGTAGAGAGAGAGAGAGAGAGAGAGAGAGAGAGAGAGAGAGAGAGAGAGAGAGAGAGAGAGAGAGAGAGAGAGAGAGAGAGAGAGATCTTTAGCTATTATCAAGTCTTAAAAAGATCTAAAAGAACTTGACTCCCACAGCTGTGCTCTGTGGCCGAGAGTACTGACCTGTAGGAGGCGCTGGCGCGCACCTGCGTCATGTTGTCGTAAGTGAACGTCATGTTAACGGTGGGTGGAAGTGGCGGCGTCCAACATTCTGAAGAAACACGTAATGCTAATCTCTTTCTGCCCGCACACATGACGTTATTTTCATTAATTAATCAACTAATTAATTAATTGATTTTATTTCTGCATCAGGGAGATCGGCAAATAATAAAAAGGTCCGCTCATACTCCTGTTCTCTAAAAGAAAACAAGAGTAATGGAACAGAGAGAGATGCCCATTTACTTTTTTGAGGTGTCAAGATTTCTCTTTTGAAACAGTGCAAGTTACAGGCAGGAGAAAATACAGAAATAGGAAGAGTTCCAGAGTGAAATAATGGAGATGCTGGTTAACTCTTGCATTAGTAAAGTGGACAGACTAGGAATGACGTGTGGAGGATCAGCAGCAGGCCTGCAGCACTCCCTCACTCCCCTGCATGTGAGCGACAGCCGAAGCCGCAAGTGTCCGCTGCCCCTTCCTCTATGTATTAGGACTGTGAGAGCCTAATGAATCGCGTGCGCGCGCGCATGTGTGTAGAGAAAAAAAAAAAGTATTCTTAAAGGGGGAGAACAAATGAACACAAATCCCACACGTCACCTCGCACGCCGAACAGTTGGCAGATGGCGAAGCGGATTTCACCCCATGGTGTGAGGGTAGTGTGGGTAAGAGACCACCCTAATCCTCCAACTTGCAGCAACCGGTAGTGGGCGTCGCCAATGGTGATCCCTGCACTGCTAATCACATCTTCGGCGGGAGTGTAGCGGTTCTCCACGGTCCAGTCGCCGAACCTGCCATAGCAGTAGGAGTGTGGTTTCGTGTCGCTAAGAATCAGCTCTCGTGTCGGCACAAGGGTGAAGATGGACGAAGGCATTGCAAGGCATATTATTAAATCTATAGTTTCTTCCTTCCTCCAAAAGCATGTTCAGAAAGTTAAAATAAAAACAATTTTCCGAAACTACAGCTCCAGCAAAGTTCTTCTTCTCCTTCCATTGAGTTGCCAGCTCTCACCATCTCTTACAAAAATATTCTGGCAGCGTTACTGACTGGCTGTAAAAACGGATAACTTGCACAGCTGGTAATATTTCATGCTTATATATTAGAAACAGGCTGCAATAATTTATAGCTCTGATATTACATTCCTACTATTATCTAGCATTGTTATTTCCTGACTTGCATCACTTACCTGTCATTGAGTCCCAGGATTGCAGTTCCGGGCTCGACAAAAGTACTCTGCATCTGCGAACAGCGAAATGAGAAAACAAATTCAGTATAGTATGACAACGACGTTTGAACTTGACTATGTGACTAAGCTTTTTTTTTATGTGATTTATCATGATCCTTGCATACAGCAAGTTTGCTTTCGGTATTTATATTCTCTCTTTTTTCTTATCAATATTTTTTTTTAGTTTCGTTTCCTTTTCCTTTTAATTTCTTTAGATATTTCATGCTTGTTTCGAACGCCAACCTTCAAGCTTCTTTTACGTACCCTCACCAAACCCTCGAGGTAGGTTAACCTTGCCAGGGTCTCAGGATAGGCCAGGGTGCCGCCTTTGGTGACACAGGCAGAGAGAGCCTCAGCCAAATTAGTGAAAGGAGTGACGGGCGAGAGCACCTGGTAACATAGTCCTTCGTGCAGGTAGTAATTGGTTGGGCAAACTCCTGTACAGAGACAAAGGAAGAGAAAGTGCACAAATGTGATGAAGTACGAAGTAAACTTGGGGGCTGATGACATATAAAGAAAGGAAACAAACAAATAATTGCTTAAGGAACAATCGACACTGCTTCAGTAACAAATAACAACTTATAGATATAGCACAAGATAAGAACACAGGACCAGCCTGGCTTCCCTTATACACTCACCTGGCCAGCCACACAGGTGGTGGGTGTCGGCTCGGCTGCAGTCCTGAGCTCGATACTGCAAGGGGTCACCGGCTTTCTGCACCATCAC
>NC_087177.1:1657500-1742500 GCF_035594125.1 Scylla paramamosain
GGGACTTGTATCAGGGGGTAGGCAAGGGACGGTTAGCTAGGAGCTCATATGGCTGTACATAGCCAATTAGGGACGGACAGAGAGTAAGCAAACATGAAGAAAGGAGTATTGAGAGAGTAGGAAGGGGGAGGTGGGGTGGGGTGGATAGGGAAGGGTGAACAAATGGGCTTTCAAGGTTCCGTCACGCTCCTATTAGTTCCCTCAGGAGTAAAAGTCTACGGTGAAAGTGTATCATATTTCAGATGTTCTCTGAGCATATTCTAGCTGAAGATTGGTTCTTTAGTAGAGGTGATACTGCTTCTCTGTTTTATGGTGACGACTACCGTGTCATTATCTCATAACTGAAAAGAAAATGCGGAAGAAAATGTGCGATAAATACGAAAGATATCGCATTGTCACCATTGCATTTGCTCAATTTTCAGGTTATTATTATTATTATTATTTATTTATTTTTATTGTTGTTATTATTGAAAATGAAAACAAATAAATAAACGGTGAAAATGAATGGGACAGGTATGTGTGTGTGTGTGTGTGTGTGTGTGTGTGTGTGTGTGTGTGTGTGTGTGTGTGTGTGTGCGCGAGCGCGTACATGCGTGCGTGCGTGCGCGTTTCTCTAATGGGTTACCTGACAAAAACCGTAGTTCAACTAAAAGCTTTGAAGCAATGAGAACGGCAAAACACTAAGAAATATTTTTACCAGGAGAAAAAAAAAAAAAAAAACAGAACTGACGTGCACGAGCAGTATTGCAAAAACAAACGCAAAACGATTAAGACAAAACAATTTCTGAGCATTTGGTTAGAATATGTCGTGTTGTATGCTTGTGTGTAAGTGTGTTTGCGTGCTTACTCACGTGTGTGTGTGTGTGTGTGTGTGTGTGTTAATGTACATCATAACCGTATCAGTAAGAAGAAGGGGAATCCTATAAATCCAGCCCGGTAGGTTAGATCGAGGTGAAAGATTCGAGCAAGCCACTCGCTGTGTCCTGATTGATGGTCCCCGCCCCGTGTCCAGCCCGGGCAGAGTGTAAGCGCCAAAGTGATGGGCCGCATCGATCACCCAAACACTTTAGTAAGTTATAAGGTCTGTGACGGTGACTGGCAGAAGAGAGCAATGTGACGTTGAGGTTGACGCTGACTGAATCTTTTAAGGGTAATTTTACTCTGGTGCTTAAAATACTTAAGATACAAGTGATTAAGGGTAACAGACGATAATATTCTAATAATGATAAAACACTTCACTCATAAAGAAAAGTTCATACGTAGAATGTAATTGGATGGAGCTTCGTCAATTAGAATGAAAGTACAGCTAAATATACGATACGCTGAAAATACATACAGCGACAAATTACCTTCTTAGCTCATTTATTTCCGAAGAGAATTAATACTAGTAGTAAGGAAGCCTATCGACTATTTACTCGTACTTCTACAGGCTATACATGCCTGCGGAAGTGTATAGTGACGGTGCACAATGGATACAGTGCAGAATATTCAAACAGTGCGAGTACATAGTGAGTGAGAGACGGAGCGAGAGAAATCATAGGGTTATTGAACTACGATGTATCTCATTACTATGATGTATCAACCTATTTTGGTGCCTTTTATTGTGATATTTATCTTTGTCTAGTAAGCTTGTCTATTCTTGATCCCTTCCCCGTCTCCTTACCGCTGCTCCCCCTCACACACCCTCCCCTTCCAGGTTCCTCTTCAGGTACTCACCCTAGTAGGTAAGTCCCCTTCCACTCCTGACAGCACCACATCAAACTCGTCTGTCGTGGTGAAGCCGAATTCAGCCAAACTTGAGCAATCCCGTGGAAGGGTGCAGGCTGGTGGAGGAAGAAGGGGACACGAAAAATAAAGTAGTAGTAGTAATAGTAGCAGTAGTAGTAGTAGTAGTAGTAGTAAAAATAAAATTAAGTTGCAAGGTGAAAGACAAATGGAAATATTTATGTGAGCTAGAGGGGAAAGAGAATGAGAGAGAGAGAGAGAGAGAGAGAGAGAGAGAGAGAGAGAGAGAGAGAGAGAGAGAGAGAGAGAGAGAGAGAGAGAGAGAGAGAGACGAAGAGAGGAATAACAGATATGGACATCACAATAACAACATGTAGAAATTCGTGAATCACAGTCTCTTTCTTGCACTTAACCACCTTCATTCATGCCTTTTCATGCACTCGCCTTGCCGTTGTATAGGAAATCAGTATAAACAATCTTTCCCCCTCCCTCTCTCTCTCTCTCTCTTTCTCTCTCTCTCTCTGACCCTCATCGCAGAAATCCAGCACGGGCGTCCAGGTATCCGTTATGCACTGCGTCAGGACCCCCTTAGCGCCGCTCATCCAGACCAAGGGATCATTGCAGGTCAGGTAGTGAACGGCCGTCACCTTATCCACTTCCTCAGTCTGAGCCACCTCACTGTTCGCCGGGACGGGAGCTTCAGCAGAACAGCTCACGATTCCTTTAGTTCCTGGGGAAGAGAGAGGGTTTATTTTCTCTCTCTCTCTCTCTCTCTCTCTCTCTCTCTCTCTCTCTCTCTCTCTCTCTCTCTCTCTCTCTCTCTCTCTCTCTCTCTCTCTCTCTCTCTCTCTCTAACCTGGGCATGTATAGCTCATTTCGACTGTGCCTGACTCGGTACACGTGGTGATGTGAGCAAACTCATTGGTGCTCCAAGGCATTCTGGACGAACAGAATAAGGCCACTTCACCGGTAGGGAGTTTGACCTTTTCTATTCCACTTGGTGCAGCCACGCACATTTCAGCCTGAACATGGTGTCCTGAAAGACGATGGAAGAAAGAGGGTAGTGGTATTTTACTGGTATATTTATGGTTTGATTAGTGTTGGGTGTTGTTGTTATCGTTGTTAACAGATGATTAATTATATTATTCCTAGTCGTAATGTTCATTTTTAGAATACTTCCATGGTGAATGGAGTTATTTATTACAAATCTCTATTTTTCAGCTTGTGTTACGCTGGACGCGATCACTGCACACACTACTTAACGTCGTTCTCCTTTACAAGTTCGTTAATAGATTCAAGAGGTAAGAGTAAATGATAGACTATGGTAAGCTGATATCTAGCGCGTTTAATAACAGATCAATCCTATCTATTACAGTCTCAAAAACAAACGTTGAGCTAGTGAGTATCAATGTAGCTTCAGCTTAATGCACACCTCTGAATTTAGCTTCATACGGTTTCCCAATGCTCGCGGTGATGGATTAAGTCAGTAGGTGATGAGTAATGTCTACAGAAAATACTAGTCTTGCTCCTTCTCGCCTATCAGTACCACACTTGCCAGCTAATGGCATAAATTCTTAAGGCAAACAAGGTGGTCTACAGTAACGACATCTTGTAATGGGGCCATGCTGATGGTAAGATTCATGAACTGATGAGTCGATAATTAGATTATACTAGAACTTTGAACTTAAACTCAACGAAAAAAAAAAATTTAAAACCTAGAACGTAGTTAGAACTAAGAATTTAAACAAGAACTTGCAGTATATAATTTAAAGTATAACATAATTTTAGAAAAGTTGGAAATCAAAGTAAAGAAGAATTTATATGCTTGATCGAAACCCTGCTTTGACTTGATGTTTATGGTTCCTGAAGTGCAAAAAAAAGAATCTCTGCTGTAGTAAATGTGCCATGGCTTTGCGTGTGTAGTTACATCTACAGAAGTACGCAGTTATCCTCAGGCGCGTTTCATGCCCGAGACACAATACACAACACGATTCGCAATATTTGCACACTACTAGATGATGAAGTGGCCGAAGCAACAGCGGTCTGTGAAGAAATGTTGCCTGACACAGATGAAGTTGACGGGCGAATATTGTTCTCCAGGAAAGGTAATTTTGGAACTATATTAATACTAGATTAGGCGAATAATTCCCTGAGGAAGAACAAACATGAATGAAATAAGTAGGTAATGCATGTATGAAAAAAAAAAAAAAAAATCCTGGAAGTTTGAAACTATCGGATTTAATTCTTCGCTGGAATGAAGATAGTGATCTGAAATTCAGCTGAAAGAACGCACAAGTAATATCAAATTTCTATACCGAATGGATAAAAGTTGTCATAAAGAAAGCATTGCTCACCCATCATCATCAAAACTCCCAACAACAGCAGACGCCCGCAAGACAGGCCTTCCAACAGCCACTCCATGATGCGAGGGTTGGAGCCACGCTGCGGTCTACACGCTGCGTCGCCTATTGAGTGTCGCGGCCCGCCTCCACCAGCCCGCCTGTGCCCTCTCCAGCACAGACTTGCGCGCTGTTCCAAGACGACCGGGAGTGTTTGGGCGTCGCTAGGCGTGTGCTTGAAACTACTGAGCTGGAAAGAGGGGACGTGAGGGAAGTAGAGGCAGGTGAAGCATAGTTAATTGATCTCTTTACAACTGCTATTGCCATTACTGTTGATGGCTTTGGAGGTTCAGTGGTACAGCGGTGCAGTGATTTATGATGTGTGCTTCTAGTTGTTCTTTACCGTCATTTCTCACATCATACACAAAATACATTGGAAGAAATGAGAAAGGGATTTTTTGGAATTAGATTTTTGTTTTGTCGCAACACTCTCACGTCCACAGAATGAAAGAAAAGGGTCAAAGGTTGGGAAAAGGAAAGGAAAAGTTATTGAGAGGTTATTAGGATATACTAATTTATATCGAAAATTAACTCTGACAGAGAAAAAAAAAAAAAGAAAAGAAAAGAAAACATTGTAAAGGTGTTTTGGGAATTATATTACATAAAATTAATGGCATAGGACAAATAGCCCTTCTTAAGCAAGGCTTTTTGGGCAAAAGAGAAGAGAAAAAATAAAGGTAAAAAAAATAAATAAAATAAATAAATAAATAAATAAATAAATAAATAGTGGCATTTGCTTTCCTGTCTGTGTATATAGATGTACAGAGATGGATGGGTATCAAAATAATAAGGTATAGGTATGTCTTTCATACTTCATTAAAGCCATTTTGGGAAGGATTTCCGATAATTCATATGTATGTATGTTGCGTTGACTGTCCACGTTATTATAATGACAGAAAATGCAATAAATGGTTACATATTTTTCTAGTGGCATCAGCAATGTAAGGCTAAACTGATACAAAACCGCCTAAGCTGACAACTCTATTAAAAAAAAATAATTTCTTGCTATCCACGAAAAATAAATAAATAAATAAAAATAAATAAATAAATATCTCATGGATGTCCCCCGAATAATTTTCAAGATTTACATTAATGCTTTATGATCCTAAATTAAATGAGCTAGTAGTACCTAACCAGTAAGGAAAGCCACTACACACGTTACAACGAAGGCGGGGACGTGAAGGGAGCGGCGCCCTGCAGCGGCCGAGTATGGCTTCCCACGGACAGGAGAGGTACACGCTAAGGATTAAAGCTGCGTTGCCGATGTGAAGGAGGCAGAGGGCCAATGGAAGGTCAACGTGATATTGTCGATTAATGCGGCGCTTGTGGGTTTATCAGTCACTTTTCAAACCTTTATTAGAGGTGTATATGAAAAAGTACCTCATATTTATTGTTTGTTTAGTGAGAACGACACCGCGACCTTGGCCCGCTAACACGTCCTTGACATACTTACAGTGACGCAGCTTCTGGAGGGAAGCCAACCCACACTTCTCCCTGCCGCGGCCGATGCACGCTAGCACTATTTAGTACTTCTTTGAATAGACTCGTCTCATTGTATCAATATATTACTCAGACACTACCAACCGATAACAAGATCAAGATCGAAAGTAAACTCAAATTCAGATTAGACGCAAATCTTCATTACACACACACACACACACACACACACACACTGCTATTCCTCATCATATGCCAGAATCCAATATTTTAGGAAAGCTGTGCATACATACATATACAGACAGAAGTTTTAGATTTGTCATGAAGGTACTTTGCTTCCTCGATGATCCATCCACACATACATACTTACACAGATGCATGCATTACATCGTTCTTTCCTTAGTGCACAATACATAGCACAGCTTTAAGAAAAGGGATAATGGTTACATTGGTTGGTGAATGATAATGATAATAATAAAACTGTTCTCAGGTTTTCTAAGTATATTTTTCTTTATTGCGCAATACACAGGTTCACATCAGGAATCAGGCTTGGAGACAATCCAAGTGATCTAATTTCATGCACATATAACAATGACGACTCACAGTGACAGTGCAGTTCTGTACATAACAAGTGAAGTTAGTTACTTCATAGTGAATATCAAGCTTAGTTTTGTTCAGCGTCCCAGTTTGGAAGGAATAACTTCAAAGTGAAAGGTAAATCTCATTTCCTCTCTTGATATACACTAAACATTCGATGGAAGATCTCTTGGAAGCACGGCATGAAACTTGGAGGCAGAAAGGCGGCGGCCTTCGGCAGGCGAGGAAAACTAGCGATATCCGAAAGATGGTATTCCTAGATGAGAGGACGCGGATAGGAAGACGTGATTGCTGAGGGCATACAACACATACAACTAGAAGGCACTCGAAGAGCGCATACTTCAGTCAACGCTACATAATGATGTACTAAGTAGCAAGTATTTTCGTTGACCCAAACAAAACTTTAATATTCTCTTCCGCCTCTTGGTTTTGGGAAATTATAGTTAGTTTGAAAGCGACTTGGAACCACAGAAGCCTACATATCACATCCGTATCAAATGCTTATCCATTGTTGCTAGGCCCTAGATCCACCTTTTTTTCAGAATTTCATTAAAGTCTTTTCACAAAATTTTAAAGATATCGTGCGAAAATCGGACACACAAGGGAGAAAGTCTATAATTCCGCCAACGAGTTAAAACATGATAAGAAAGTGGCCATGCACACGAGGACCGCCGCCAAGAGTAGACAACAGGACAGTTGGGAGAGTGGTTCCTGGAGGGAGACAGCGGCACTAGATGGAAGACAGCGATGTCCAGTGGAAGGCAGCGGTCAAGTGGGATTCCAGTTAAGAATCGGTGATACACTGGCGGAGGGCGAACTAAAAACTGCATTTGGTGTATGAGTCTTGCCCATTTCCAGGTTCTTTGGTGACCCTTCACGCCCCTGGGACGCTGTACACGGTTCGCATATATTACGGTCTCTTCAGGTGTCAATAATTTTTCTCGGTGAACAGAATTCCCAGGCTCAGTTTTTCTCCCTCTACATTGGGCGTCTGTAAGGCACTTGACACACGACGGCTACTGGATGCTCCACCTTCGTGGCTGTTGTCTTCACTTACTCGTGCGAACTGTGGACCAAACAATCGCAGCTTTAATTTGCTGATGTGATGGTGACAAAAATCAAGTCTTGAATCAGTAGCTATTTATTTTAATGTTATAATAAAAATACTTTTGTAGCAAAGACTAGAAGGAGAACCATCTATTAGTGTTGAAACACACACGATTACAATATACCACTTGAGAGAGAGAGAGAGAGAGAGAGAGAGAGAGAGAGAGAGAGAGAGAGAGAGAGAGAGAGAGAGAGAGAGAGAGAGAGAGAGGGAGAGCGAGAGAGAGAGAGAACCTTCAAAAGTCTCTTGTCCTCACCTTACGCTCGGATCCTGGTCAGTGTGACGGACAGGACGTGGTGGTGAATGGTCCTGTCACTGCTGGTGGAGGGGGTGGAGACACAGGGCCTCGGAGTCCACATCGGTCAGGTACAGAACATCGGAAATATTAAGACCACCACCAGCACCACCACCCTTGGAATCTCCCGTTCGCTCCTGCTTGGCGAGGTGGTTTTTTTTCGGCATCTTCTGAGGCTCCGATGTGTGGGTGTCGCAAGTAGCGGTGCAGACCTCGGTGGTGAGTCCTGGCGAGGTGACGGGAGGCGTGTGCGTGTTCATATTGATTACGAGCGAGCGGACGGGACGGAGCTCGGCAACGGCAGGAGGAGGACTGGCACCGAGCGGGCGGATAATAGTCCCTTCGATGTGGGAGACTGTGCCAAGTGACGTCACGCTCCCCAGAGAAGACCCTGATGCTCCCTGACGTTTGTCATCCGCGCATTCACGAAGAATGTGAACTCCAAATATCGTGTTCCTTGTTTATTTCCATCGCTCTTCTTGTCCACTGTCAATGTGAAATAATAATTATACTGTACTAAATAACTGTACATATTTTACATACACACACACACACACACACACACACACACACACACTTACCGTACACTGAATTCCCAACCGCAAGGAATAGTAACATAGCACGTCCACACACACATCACATCATACCGTCACAAATCATAACGTCACAAACCACAAGACTTATTACATGAAGGAGACATGCATCTGAGGCACACTAACCACCACATCATGTATCATATCCCCATTCTTGACCAGTCACGCCATACGAAGGTAATGCACACAACACGAGCATCACACCACACACCACACCGCCAATTCTTCCTCGCAGTCACACATCGCGACCAGTCCCACCTTACAGATAATAGGTGTAGGTCTTAATAATCATTAATACATCATAATAGTAAACACAATCACATAATTTCCATACTTTCACCAACGTGCGATAAACGAACCTTGTTTATTGGCGTATTTTATTATGGCCAGGAACACAAAGCAGCCGCGCATAAGATTTAAAAGCAAATGAATTCGTAACGAAAATGTAACTGTCGGATGTTTCCAAGACGTTGCCGTAGGCAAAATTATTGTACAAAATACTTTGGACTCTACAGAGGATCTTTCTAAACTTTAACCACTGACCAGTAACAGAAGAGAAGGAATCGGCCTGCTGCTGTGGGCTGTTACATGGCGTCTCGTGATGAACAGACGGGGGTTTCGTAACAGTATGTTCATTCCAAGGAGTAATGAGGCCACCCCCCTATAATTCTTTGTTTCCTCTCTGGGAGTCACTAGGAGTCAACATAAAAGAGATGCTTCGCAGTGTTAAGTTTCGTTCATGACTCGAAGATACTAACGAGCTGTTTTCACCATCATCCATTGTTTATGACTGAGGGATTCGCCGCCAGGGGCACTGTAGTCCCTGAGCTAGCTCGTGAGCTGTGGTATGTTACACACAAGGACACCAGTTGTCTCATACTGCGAGGTGTCAAATCAAATATATAGTATCAGATCAGTGTAAAACTCATAAACGTGTGTGCCACTCAAAGGTAAAAGTGATTGCAATTGCCACGTAGTACAAATGGAGCCACTACACTTATTGGTCACTCAGTTCCTATAAACAACACTGGTTTAGCAGAAACTAGTGTTCTTAATTAATAAATAGAAATGTGAGAGGAATTTTTATTGGAGGAAACTTATCAAAGTACACATTAAGTTACGGTTTTCGTTCCTCAGATCTCGACCTGCTCGATTCTGTCTTGCTCCAACTTGTCTTGATTGGTACTGTGTATTAAGAAACATTTTTTGGGAATAGTGTTTTATTTTTTTCAAGATGGCATTTAGAGACACAGTGACAGACTTCAAAAGTTACCCAGGAACAACGAGAGTGGATCGAAAATATCTATGTCGAGTAGCCTAAGTTATGTGTGTGTGTGTGTGTGTGTGTGTGTGTATTTGCCATTAAAGCCCCACAGTGCATGTGGTGACGATGTAACAGAGATTATGCAACAACACGCGCCTTCCTCAGTTCTATACCTTTGAATTAAAGGACTTAAATGTTCGTGTGTGTATACAAAAACATCTCTGCAATTTACACTTTCGATTAGTAAGCTGAGAAATCTATATCGTGTCACAAGACGTCATTGACAATCCTGCATCCCTAACATTGGATGGAAAGAATTGATTTAGCAGCAAAACTTTACTTAGGAACACTGCATAGCAGGGAAGAAATGGAAGTGTTCTTGATCAGATTCCGCGACACGAAAAGTGAGTTAAGAAAGGGGAGGATGCACCGGGACAGTGGAATCTTTTACCAGTGTCGCAGCCACAGTCTACCCTCGTCATGCTGGGAGGAGGCAGGCGATCGCTCATTGCAATTTGTGACTTAGAAGTGAAAGCACTACAGTTACTGTTTTGTTCTCTGCGCACCACGTTATAGTAAGTAAAATTAAGTATTACCTTCCTGTTCTAGCAAGCAGAAATAATTATGTAGGCCCACAGAAATATACACTTTTTTTGGGCACCAAGCTTCTTCATACTATCTCGTGGTGTTCCTGCGACGCAAGAATGGCGGTGTCGCGGCACCACTTTCCTTATCAGGTAGAGCGATGAGATAAGAGGCGGAGCAGTGCCAGCGGCCTGCTGTCGGATCAGTGCCTAGCCGGCCAGGCCAAGCCATGAAGCTCGAGAAGGTGAGGAAGTCAAGGCAATTCTGAAAAGTCTGACTACTCTCCAAGCAAACTTCAGTGTGCCGGTTGTCAGTGTTACGTTGTTGTCTGTGGGTTTGGTGGTAGAGTTCCAGTAACATCTTGGTAGTAGTGGGGTGTTGTCTGTGTGGTCCAACATCTCAGTCTTGTGTATACGTTGGCGGCGCTACAGCACCTAGTGAGCATGTGCGACTGTTAACTGTGAAATAACTTGTGCCGTAAACGTTATCCGTGTAGTAACCTGTTCATTGAAACACTGAGGAACTTCATCTGCAACAAGCAGTGAAAGGTAAGAGAGAGAGAGGTATATATATATATATATATATATATATATATATATATATATATATATATATATATATATATATATATATATATATATATATATATATATATATATAAAATCACAGGGAGTTAAGTAAATTATACTTTTTAAGTGACGTGAGCATTAAACCGGAGTACCGTCATCTTTTTTCATCTCTTTCTGTGTATTCTCTTGTATTTTGTGTTTTGCCTGAAAACGTTTTTGCTAACAAAGGCCTCAATCCAACACCCAACATGACTGAAACTTTGATATGTTTCGAATACTTTATAATCATGATATTCCTTTGCTGTCTAAACTTACATCTCTTTTAATTAATCTCAGTTAACTAAATTCACCATTTTCCCAAACACTAACATTGTTAGGTGTTTTTTGCAATGCTCCGTTTCTTAGTGATTTACACAACTATGGAATTCGCTTGATACTGATGTTACCAGTAATGCTCAAGATTCACAGGTAAGGTTGACGCTTTTTTTGTAATTAACCTTTCGTCAGTTGTGTTGTGCCCTCCTCTGAACTTATTTATTTTTTTTATGTGAATAATCTTAGGACACTTAGGTTCACTTTAAATACCAGCTGTCTGATACCACGAGTCAGCAACCAAAGGCACGACTCACATCATTCGAGGCACTATTGATCTCTGGTGAGTCTGTCGGCGTGCCTGTGCCCTTCCATTATTTCACCATTGTTACTTCATCTCTTTCTTGGTGTGCTTTGCCAGTGTGTTTATTGTACACATATGTGAGAGTTGCTTTTATTGCAGGATTTGTTCGTGTGGTTGTTGCTAATGTGTTACATCTCTTTGTGAATGTTGTCACCGAAACAGGTCTTTGTAAATGAGAACTAGGTTACGGCGTCATTGCACGTCTTTGCAAACACAAAAGTTATTTATAAAAGTGTTGTTGAACCTTATGTTTGGTGCAGACGCAGAGCAACAGCTTCAGTGCGAGGGAAGAGAAGGGTCCTGCCGTCAGTAGACTCAGCGGAAGCATGTATGAGAGTCACCTATCCGTGTACGCCGCCGCAGAGCACCACCAGGTGTCGCGCGACAACTCCACGGAGAGCGAGGAGCCTCCGCCCACACCCAAGTCGCCTCCGCCGCCCCTCGATAACGGTGGGACTCTTTGCTGCACCACACCTACTGCCTGTGTCCTGTATACTGTACAGTGTTGTTACTTCGTTATTGTTGTTGTTGTTGTTGTAATAGGAATTATGTATATATGAAAGATAACAAAAAAAAAAAAAAAATCAGAATTGATAACGCCATCTAATCATAACTCATCGTTTTATCACTTACATGCTGGTATGTGCATCATTTCCTTTCCAGGCGACGTTTATACAATAATGTTCATATTAGTTTGCCTTTGGATACTTCAGGCTAACTGGCTTACACTTAAATATTTAAATCACCCCTGATGTGTGATACTTGCCTTACACAGAGTGAGTGCATCGTGCAAAAGAGAGAGAGAAAAAAAAAGTATTATCGTGTTATCAGGGATGAATCTAAGGCCAAAGCAGGTGTACCTTTATTGTTGTATAAGTACGTGACTATGATAACATCTCTGCTCCTTAGGCTTCCCTCTATTGAACAACAGATACACACCACTGAGAGAGAGAGAGAGAGAGAGAGAGAGAGAGAGAGTGTGTGTGTGTGTGTGTGTGTGTGTGTGTGCTTGAATGTTCAGGTTCCGTCCCATCCCCCAAAGACACAGTGCCACAAATGTTCCTAGAGACACATTACTAGGACACACTAGAGACACACTCCTTCACGTCCTCTCCATGTGAAGGGTTTAATCTTAATTCACAGTCGCCACTTTCTTGCGGTTTGTCTAAGTTCTCTTTAAATCCTCTTTTATTGCTTCACTGTTGTACATCAGGAGGAAGGTCTAGGATTAAAAGGACTAAACTAAACTAACCAAAAGTCGTGTGGTTTTGTGTTTGGCTGCTAGACGAAACATGAAAAAAAGATACCATGAATAGCAAAACACGTATTTAAGACAATAATTCGAGACCAAAGCACTGTATTGGGTTTCATATCCCCTAATGTGTGTTCAGCTGTGGTAGCGGGCAGCGGGTGTCCCCAGGAGAACCAGCACCAGGGGAAGGAACTGCTGTACACGGTGGTGGCGCTGCCCATCGACATGGTTTTCAATCTCCTCTTCGTGCAGGATCACTTCATGACCGACGTCTATACCATAAAGAAGACATACGGTCAGTGTTGCTTGTTCGTATGTACAAGATTCTCTCTCTCTCTCTCTCTCTCTCTCTCTCTCTCTCTCTCTGCTTGAGGAAAACACAATTTTTTCTACGTGTCCTGTTAAAATAAGTATAAGGCTATTCATTCCTAAGAGGTCAGTCGATACCTTCTCTTTTCCAGCACATCAAACCTTACAATTAAAACCACCTACATTTATTGTGGAGGTGGACCCAACATTACGATGATTGTACGTAAGGAGCTCACACTACCTTCCTTGTCACGCGGCAGACCTGGTGTTCGGGGCGTGGGAGGAGCAGGAGGATGGTCATCGAGGCCGCCAAATAACTTACACCATGACCCTCCCATCAGCCAACCTCGGCCCGAAGGTCTCTTACGTCACAGAAAAGCAGGTCAGTCGCCTCACACATGTACGCAAACTGTAAAATGTGAGTGCATGTATCATATTTTTGGGAACCTCTAATGAAAATACATAATGCTTTTGTAAGAGCATGGCCTTTCGTCTAGTGACAACCTATTACGGGGAATTGGTGGTGGTGGTGGTGGTGGTGGTGGAGTGGGTGGAGCTCCGTGTGTGGCCAAGAGGAAAGATTTTGCTGATATATACAAAACTCGTCAGGTCGAGGCGGGAGTAGCTAACAGAGAGTAATTTATGTTAACATCAATTTAGTCTATAAATGTTGCTTTTGATAATTTTGATACTGATTTTCTTTTCTTTCTATTGCATTATTAACTCATGAAGGCTATTTGAAACTGATTAGTAAAGAGAACATTTTTGGACAGGTCATACTGGCCAACTCGAAGCCCGGGGAGGCGTACGTGGTGGAGTTTGAGTCAACCAACAATGGGATCCCGTACGCTGACGCCTTCTCCATAGCCAGCCACTATTGCCTCCGCAAGGAGGACGAAAACAAGACGCGCATAGGGGTGTGGGCCAATATCAAGTACAAGAAGACTCTGTGGGGCTTGATCAAGAGTGAGTAGTACGTGCACTGTCTCACACTGGTGCAAAAGTTTGCCATTAGTTTTATTCCTTCATTATGAAAAGCAAAATCTGTTCTATTTGAAAGAGAAAGAAGTTTTAAATTATGAAATCATCTTTAGTGTTACTGATTCTAAAATCTAGTTTTCTTTTTATATGTATTTTTCCTTATGACTAGACAAATTGTTCTCTCCTTTGCTCTTCGATATATATATATATATATATATATATATATATATATATATATATATATATATATATATATATATATATATATATATATATATATATATATATATATATATATATATATATATATATATATATATATAATTTTTTTTCTTCTTCATTTTATACTTAAAAGTTGAAGCATCGACTTTCGTACACTCAGCTTGTTTAATGGAAATACTGAGGTAGGGCCACACTTGGCCTGAGCTGTCCTGCATGCAGGCGGCCGATGTCCAGTGAGCTTCAGGGACAATGATGCTTCACAGTTACTTTTTCTTCTCCTTTTACAGCAATGATAGAGAAAAACGCCTACAGTGGAATGGAGGGACTGCTGGCCGAGGTGGTGATTCAGCTGGGCACTGAGGCGGATCGCCTGGCCGCACCTAAGGGAGCTAGGCGACGCAGGCGAACGATGGCAGACAAAAATCATGGAGCCTCAAAACATTCCACCACGACTTCCCACGCACGTTGGTATCTTTGTGTGATAACAGTAATAAGAATGTCCGCGCACTGCGCATTTCACTGTGAAGAAATCTCACTGGTCTTCCTCCTCCTCCCTCTCCTCCTTCTCGTGTGTGTGTGTGTGTGTGTGTGTGTTTGTTTTCATCTTTTTATCCGATTATAATTATTCATCTGTAGCTTTTACTGATATTAAAATACAAAAAACACTGCATTATAAAAGCCATAATCTTACATATGACAGTATACCATTTCTCAACCCCAAAATGCTGAAAGTTGATCCAAGAGATGTGTATATACTGTAGTGGGCCCATTTAATAAATTTCAAATCTGAGGTTTACTTCCCAGACAACACAAACATTTATGACACTTCTGAGTTGTTCGTCCCTCATGAAACAGACAAGGCAGACGGCGCAGGGATCGGCAGAAGTGCAGTGCTGGTGATGCTCACGGCGATGGTGGTGCTGGTGGTGGGGAACGCGGTGCTGTACTACAGGTTGTCGCGTCTCGAGCAGAAATCCAACCCCCTAGACAATTTGCCGGCCAGCAGGTGCGTTGTGTCTCGTCCACGCCCGTGACAGACGCATGCAGATCAGTGGCCATTAATTGTAGTCTTGCATATTGAATCTGTATGTGTTCTGTACGGGCATTTATTATTATTATTATTATTATCATTATTATTATTATTATTATTATTATTATTATTATTATCATTATTATTATTACTATTATCGTTATTATTACTATTATTGTTATTGTTATTATCATTATTATTATTACTATTATTATTATTATTATTATTATTATTATTATCATTTTATTATTGAAATGGGGCTTCTTTGTAAGTCTCCCCTACTTACATTTACTCTCCATGGTTACTTGAAAATAATATCTTACTTTATCATCTAGCCGTCAATGAACGTACGTCCCTTAACTGTAAAGCTCTCCTGACTCAGCAGCCCCTCCTACCTTCCTTGCACCGTACCAGATACCTCAGCGTGACGGGGTCGTGGAAGGTGGTGGCGCAAATCTTGCAACGTCAGGAGGACATTCATCAAAAGCAACTTGAGGAATGGAAGGCAAAACTACAGCAGGCGTCCACCACACTGCGCGAGGTCCGGTTCTCACACCAAACCTGCTCTGCTTATATTAACTTGACGGATAAGCTCGTCCCTCTTCCCCTCCTAATGTACATCATTGTTTAACTGACTTCAAAGCTCTCGATAATATCATAGTTCATTAAAAAAAAGAAAAAAAACACACTATCTGTAATACAAGTCTTCCGCTTACGATAGTTTGTCACGTTGCAGGTCCAAAAGTCGCTGGAGATGATCGTCAGTACGATTCCTGAGCATGAAGAAAACCTGAAGCGCGTCCTGGAGCAGCAGAGCGAGGAAGTACTGCAGGGGTGGCTGCAGGCTGAAGGTACTTTGACTCAGCATCTCAAACATTTGAGCCTTGAGGAAGCTGTAGTTCAACGTCTTCAGAAACTCAACTCCACTGACACAGGAGAGGTGCAGAACAGCACTCCAGATTCCTCAGACACAGAACACACGTGAGGAGTGAGGCTCACCAGGGCGGCTGGATCCTCTCCGTCGTGCCAAGTAGCAAAGCACTGGGATGTCCTACTCGGGCCTCACCGCTGCCCCATTACGTACACTCCTGATGAGCAGCGGTCACTTAGCCAAAGACACAGGACGAAGGGGTTTGTCTAATACACACTCTCCATTCATATTATTCAATTTTACTTTACTATTTATTTATTATGTTTGAATTATTTATTATGTTTGTGTAATGTAATAAATAAACCATCTGTAAAGAACGTCTACACTTATATTTTCTATTGTTTCGTAAACAAGGTATCCTTCATAAATGTTTACAGTGATCAAAAATACCTACATTTGTCTATGTATCTATCTATCATTTATATATCTATATATCTATCTATCTATCTTTGTGTGGAATATTTATTTGAAAATTACTTTATTCATACAGACGTGTGTGTGTGTGTGTGTGTGTGTGTGTGTGTGTGTGTGTGTGTGTGTGTGTGAACATTTCTTGATAAAAATGCGAGGTTTTGTGACAGGCACGTCATTCACCAGCAGGCGGAGGGTGTTATCAGCGACCTCGCACCCTCCCTAATTCTCTCTCTCTCTCTCTCTCTCTCTCTCTCTCTCTCTCTCTCTCTCTCTCTCTCTCTCTCTCTCTCTCTCTCATCAGAAACTACAATAACATACAGTTATTTAATTTTTTCAAACAGAATTATCAGAGGGAGGGGCTGCTGAGAATGGAGAGAGGGGAGGGCTGAGGGGTGGACGCAAGGAGGCAGGTTGGCGGCGTGGTGGGGCGGGGAGCGTGCTGAGATGCCAGATGCAAGCAGATAAGGAGTGCAGGTCAGGCTCACTCCTCGGGGTCCAGCGTACACGACCACCGAAACTCTTGCCCCCACTCGTGCAGCCATAAATTAGCAACTGAAATTTTGGAAAGGGTTCTTAATATTCCTTCCTCTCTCTTTTTCTTTTTTTTTGCTTTTCATATAATCGTTCTCATAATCATCATCGTCATCATCATCATCATCATCGTTATCATCATCATCATCATCATCATTCACTCATTTCAGTAACGCATCCAGAGTAAGAAAATCCTGATGATTGAACTACATTGGCCTTCATTCTGGTAGACCCATTTTGATTCTTTTTGCAGTGGCACCTAACTGAGTATTTTTGAAGTACGTACTTTAGAGTTCTGGATTCTTCCTGCCTCGCCTTCTGCAAAACAAATCTTAAGGGAATAATTAATGAAGTTGTCACCATTCAGCCGTCCAGACTCTTCACAAAGCATCAAAGTCAAGATGCGCCGCTTTTTGCACCAGAGTGACTCAACAACCCAGGCATTGGCTACATGTCCTATTCAGGAAATGGAAGAGCGACATGAGGGATGAAGGCCAGACAATGGAGGAAGCCATGCACGGCTGACCCACACGAACACATGCACGGACACTCACTCCATTTCTCTCCGAGCAGGACGGGGCAGGCGGCGTGCACAGTGCGATAGTCTCCTCGTCCATTGCGTTTTAGGTTGAACCAGAAGAGCGCCGAGCCTCGTCTGGCAGCCACCTCTAACCCTAGCGTCGGGAACACTGTCGACCCTCCCGCCTCCACGTCATTCAGCTGAAGGTGGATGGTAGGTCAGTCACAGGTGTGTGGGACACATTGATGATGTGCACCCGTATAAGGATTCAAACAACAAGGAATATATGCACCAGTGAACAACCTGATGACTAAAGAGCTACCCTGTCACACGTCCCTCGCTGGCGAGTGATTCGTTCCGCAGCTTTTCAGAGTGGATTGTGAGATAGGCGGGTCTGTGGAAGCAGGTGCTTCTGGCCCTATGCTTTTGAAGTATTTACCTAATTTTTCGTCCCTACCACCTGTCCTTAGCGCGGCTGGATTAAGGAGAAACAAGACGTGGTCACTTCGCCATACTCACATAGAAAAGCATGGTGGCCAGGCGATCCCCTTGGTGAGGCGTCTTATCCAGAGATTTCTGTAACAAAGAATATTGTAAAAATCTGAATTTGTGACAGCTTGTCTTTGTGTGGTTTACACGATTATATGCCTGTCACTGAAATTTTAAAACATACTGGAAATAAGAAAACGGCCATTTCCTGAAATATATCTTATTTCAATAAGATATATTTCATAAAATGTATCTTATTTTAAATATGTCTTATTTTGCTAAGACATGTTTCAGGGAGTATTAGTCTATGTATAGCATTTTTATAACATTTTACTTACATCTTCCAGGTCAAAGAAGTCAACGTGAGCGTCGTAGTGGCCGCCGATGCCGTAGTTCAGCACGTGGAGGTCCTCAGAGGTGAGGGTGCTGAGTCCCGTCATGTCCTCGATCCTCTGCAGTATTTTGTCTACAGTGGGGTCGTCTCCTCGCCTCACCCACGCGCTGCAACAGATTGTGTGAACAAGGTGATGGCGTGGGTGACACCTCCTTACTAAGATGTTAGGGAAAACCATGAAGTGAAACTACTGTTAAAATTTGAGGTTATTACACTGTACTCGTACTTACGTCTTGCCCACCCTGGCCAAGGATTTGCGGATCTGATGCGTGGTGAAGGAATGGACCATGGTGGTGGTCAGGTGAGGCAGAGACAGCTGCTTGACCGCCTCCGTCTCAGTCTCTGTCAGCACGTCATGGTACACAACAATTATTGGGTCGGCCCACCGCAGCTCCGCCTTGAAGGGCATGAGGCGGTGGTAAGCGGAACCCCCAAACACGTAGCCACACTTCATTCCAATAAAGGCCTCGGGAGGCTGCGGAAAAAAAAAAAAAAGGAGTTGTCGCTGAGTGCATGTCAGCAAACCAGCTCTACTCATCGTGCATGTTTTTGCCTCCTTTACACTCCCGCACAGCAAACTGGATTGGAAACAAAAAGTCATGATGCGATGAACAGTTTACCCGAGTCTAACCTGAATCTGTTCCCCTCGGCACAGACGACGGTACAGTTCATCGAGTCTCTTCACTGCTTCTGCCCCTTTGTGGTTGGCATATATTTGCTGCTGGAAGGAAATAGGAATGCCCAGGCCAGAGAAGTTGTCCAGCATTTGTGAGTTGGAGTGCCTGGCCATCTGCGCCACCATTTTACTCTGAAGACAGTGCGGCGGTCAGTCTTTAAACACACACAACTCAGATATTAAATCTTGCTCATGCAGACTGGAGCTTATGATTCAGAGTATCTACCTATCTATGTATCAATGCACGTATGTATGTATGCCTCTCTCTCTCTCTCTCTCTCTCTCTCTCTCTCTCTCTCTCTCTCTCTCTCTCTCTCTCTCTCCCGATTCTTATTCAGGAGCAGCGCACATGCAAACAAGTCATGGATTCGGTGAGTAGCTAGATAATTTTTTGAAGCTTGTTGAGAGAGTAAACAACCAGTTCCTTTCCCCCCCTGGTCCATGCCCACCATTAGAACGCGGTGCTCCTGCTGGCGGCTCACTCTCTCTATCCTGGTTTGCTCTTCCTGCGTTAGAGGCTGTTGACTTCCTAGCAGCTCGAGACCTTTCCGGTACCACTGTTCACTCAGGTCAAATTCCAGGTTGTTAAAGCTCTGCTGGCCAAGACGGAAACAGTCATCCGCTGCAATACAATACAAAAGTGAGAAGACTTTATTACGCCTTTGTCAGCTATCTAGCTCATCTTGGCGCGGGTAAAGCAATGGAGGAGAAAGGTATTCATGTCCTTACAGAATAGGGCAATGTTTTAAGTAGCTCAGTAACGTTATGGAAGTTTCGTCCATGTATTTTAGTCGTTTATGTTTCATATAAGTTACGTATCGAACACTAAGTGAGCGAGTTAAGGAAAAGAATCCATTGGAGATTAGATGCTGGCTGTGTCTCAGAGTGTATTAAGGTAGTGGTGTTCCTTTAGGCAGCAACAAACTAGACTAAGGGAGACGCGGGGAGCCAACCAGCAGGCAGCACCTCACCTGACAATACCTGCACAGCTTTCCTGCCCCGAATGTCCCCCTCCACCAGGTCGTCCACGGTGAGGTTGTAGGTGTCCTGGAGGCGCACTAAGGCGAAGGCCACGCCGTTAAGGTCAGTCTCCTTAGGTAGGTTCTGGTTCCCCCTTAGCGAGGACATGTTTTCGTGTAAGTCTGTGAGGCGACAGGGAGAAGTGAGCTGTAGCCAAATTGTCCATCATTATATAGCTAAGAAGTGAAAAGGATCCCTGGTAAAGATGACTAAAGACTAGAAAGGGTCCAAAATTCAGACGAAAAAAGTTCTGACAACTGTACTTCACGACAGGAAGGTGCTATCAAAAGCGTTCTTATAGAAAACGTCAATAAAACATGTTAACAATGGTAATAATACAAGACGCGCGCCGCGAGGGAATATTTCAAGGAGCGGGAGACACAAAGGCCTGACCTGCCGTGGAGGGAGGGTGGAGCGCGTCCTGAACAGGGAGGAACTCTTGGGTGAGGCGCCGCATGAAGAAGTAACTGTTGATGGGGTTGTGCACGTAGTCTGCCGCGCTGCCACGCCAGCTCTCAACGTACCTGTGTCAGCGGGACCAGTTTTTGGTGCAAGTAACACAAAACACAAACCTGATCAGACGCATTCTTAACTGTCGTTCCCAATATAGACACTACGTGTACTCCACATTATACTACATATATTCTTTACAGGTATATATTCTGTACTTATGTTCCTCATTGGAGACTATAGCTATACATTAATTTAACTATTTATTTTCTTTCGCGGGGTGTATTCAAGCGTACATGTATTTTACTAGCGTGAGGTAGAATGCAAGCGAGCACATTATCAGATATCAAAAAGAGCACCCCACACCAGCACTGTCAGACTGAGAACCCTATTCCGAAACATTTTCGTACCGCACAAATTGTCTAACTAAAGTTACACGGTTTTTAGGTGTGTTTTTTTTTATGGTTCTAGTGACAAATTAACAAGATTTCTACATTATTAACAGGAAAAACACTCTTGAGAACCCGGCTTATCATCTCTGTGACCTTTGAAAATAGTCGTGGTGAGAGAGCAAAGCGTTCTGAATATGGGCTTGGGGCAGTGATGACCCGGCCTTGCTTATATCTCTACTGCCTGTGTCTCACCTCAGGCCATGAAGAGTTGTGCTTTTCTCGCTATTAACACTATAGCAATTACGTGGTTTATTATTTTACAATCTCATATATATCCTTGATTATTATGGAAGGTTACTTTACTGTTGAAATAATCTAAGTAAGGAAAGCAATGAAGTAAGCAAGTGATTCAATGACACTATAAAGCATTCGTTGAGATAGACATCACGTGACCTGGCCAAGTTACAGTGATAAGGGTTAGATCCAGACCACCTTGCAAATCACTGAGTCTATGGTGCCTCTACAGTACACACACACACACACACACACACACTCTCTCTCTCTCTCTCTCTCTCTCTCTCTCTCTCTCTCTCTCTCTCTCTCTCTCTCTCTCTCTCTCTACCGAACAATAGTCACAAAAGATATGCATTGTGCCTAAGAGAGAGGGAAAGAGAGAGGGCGGGGGGAGGAAGGAAGGTAATGACAGATCCCGCCAAGCTAGTCGCTACGGTGGTGGCCGCTGGGGACGTCCTGCTCGGGAAGAAGAGATCAGCGAGCCGCGGATAATGTTGATAATAATGCCAGCTACCGTTACCCTCACCCAGCCTTTATCCTGGTCCACCACCTGTCTGCTCCCTCACCCCCGCTGCCTTCTCCATTGTCTTCTTCTCTTCTTTCTTTTCTTCCTATCGCTGTCTTTTCATTCCTTATTCTCTTCCACCAATTGTCATTCACGTGTGGATGTACGTACAAGATGTTAATGTTTTCTCTTATCCCACGAGAAGAGAGAGAGAGAGAGAGAGAGAGAGAGAGAGAGAGAGAGAGAGAGAGAGAGAGAGAGAGAGAGAGAGAGAGAGAGAGATGATGATGAGGGTGGGGCGTAGGAGCGGAAGTATGCCCTCGTCTATGAGTCAGCCACAATCACTCGCGGCCACGGCACCTCATTAAGATGTGGTAAGGTGTGGAGCGCTATTCTGTCACGCCCTCCAGTTTCTCGACCCCTCATCAGATGCAAAGATCTATTTAAAAGTTACGAACAGCGGCTGATTCTTCCATTCTGAAGTCGTTTACGTTGGAAGGAAGACGTTGGCATATCGGGCGAAAAAAAAAAAAAGATCTCTCAATAATGTTGCTGTCCTGCACACTGCACGCTTCTTGGCTTGTTATGTATCCACATCTACCAGAAAAGTTCAGAGGGGAATGACCTCGTGGGATTTTCGAAGCATCACTGATCACACTAACTCGCGCCGCAGCATTAGGGAAACACGGAGCACTGAATTCTCGGTAGAACAAGAAACAAAATTAACAGGGATACTCTCGAATTTAAATGAAAGTAAAATGCCGATAACAAAAGCTGCTGAGAAACAATAAATCAATCTATTTCTCGAGTGACAACTCTGGTAAGAAATCACTGATAGTTTTAGGCATACCATGCATGTGCTCATTGTCACTCCTTGCCTGAGAGATGTGGTGTTCTCTTTATGTTCTCTTGTGGGATAACACTTCCTATATATAGATACGTCAGACTTTCAATAGTTTTATGTGTCATTACGTGGCCAGGGACTGAGGTGAGCTTGAACTTACCTCCTGATAACTTCTAGGCGAGCATCCTCCTTCGTCACGTAATCCTGAAGGGCGGCGACTATTGCTTGCTCAGCCTCCACCAGGCGGGCCACAGAAGCAGCCGAGGTGTGCACGTCTCCCAGCCCCTGTGAGTGCCCTGATGCTGCCACTGTCATCACCACCATCACAACCCACCATCCTCGCTCCTCCCCTGACATTGCTCTGCAGAGTATTCAGTTATCGTGCCTCACAGTCCAGAGAAAAAGTTGCGTCAGGAGCGCAGGAAGGGAACGTGACGCTACAGGGAGCAGCGAGAGATGGTGAGGTGGCAAGTCGGCTAGATGAGGAGCAGCTCGAGACTGACGAGCTACAACAGAGTACCGGCGCTTCTCTCGGCTGCTCATGAGAATGGAAAAAATGCGCAGGATGGCGTGTGACGTAAAATACAGTGTGACTCAGCAGTGCAAGTCATGGGTTCCAGTTACGGCAGCGTTCCCTACGGCGCGGGAAGTGGGGTGTTTTGTCAGCCTGGACAGAAGCAAATCTCCTTTAATTTTAATAGAGAAGAAGAAGGAAAAAAAAAAAAAAAAGAGGGAGAAAGAGAAGAGGAAGAAGAAGAAATAGACGCTTACTGTGACTTTGTTATGGTTACGTGAGTATTTGGACTTGACAGAGTAATCTTTTACTTTGAATGCTTAATCAGGGGGCTCTGGTGCGGCACTGCTTCCTGGCACTGAAGCAACCCTGCGTGGTCGGTTTGGGGATGTTTTTGGGTAGAATACACAATTTTGGGTGGTATTATGGGTGTTTTTGAAGGAAATTATGTTTTTTATGGGTATCTTGGAAGGAATAGAATGTTTTTTTTTCTGTTTCTGGGGAGGAAAATTGTTTCTCGGTGTTTTTTGGATGTTTAAAGGTCATGCAGAATGTGTTTGTGTGTCTTGCTTGTCTTTCATTGTACAGATGGTAATGCAGTGTATGTGTGTGTGTCGCTTTCTTTCATTGTACAGATGGTGTGTGTGTGTGTGTGTGTGTGTGTGTGTGTGTGTGTGTGTGTGTGTGTGTGTGTGTGTGTGTGTGTGTGTGTGTGTGTGTGTGTGCGCGCGCGTTTGTGTGTGTGTGTGTGTATGTGTGTGTGTGTGTGTGTGTGTGTGTGTGTGTGTGTGTGTGTGTGTGTGTGTGTGTGTGTGTTGCCCTGTCTTTCATTGTAAATTTACTACGGGCTTCGTCGACAGTGTCCAGAGTGAGAATATAATTGGCGGAAGGAAAATTTTCGGAAAAAAATAGACCGGGCTCTGTGAGGGAATATTTAAGGAGAATGTGGTATGCCAGGTATTGCATATGAAGGGCTCATGATGGGTATTTTTTTATTGCTTCTTACAAGAGATACTGATGTAAGTACTGAAAGTAGTGAATTACTGCTAAGCCAAGATCAAGATCAACATTAATCCCTTGAGATCGCCTTGAGAGGTGATATGGGATGGAGCACCTTTAGGGAAAGACTCACAAAAGCCACACTTAGGTACAAGATTAGGCTTGATATATATATATATATATATATATATATATATATATATATATATATATATATATATATATATATATATATATATATATATATATATATATATATATATATATATATATATATATACACCACACACACACACACAGGTGAAATGGTAGTTGGATGGGTGGTATGGTGTTCAGGTGTGTGGAGAGTGGGTGTAAAATGAAATAGTTGAAGCTTTATATCGTTTTAATTTCAAACAATAAATTCAATACTTAAATAAATAAATTGATTAATTAATAAACATAATTGAATAAGAACTCTTAATTCAATAACATAAATAATAATAATTACAGTAATAATAAAAACTACTACTACTACTATTACTATTGCTACAACAACTATTAATACTTCTGACAAAAAAGTAACAATAATTAAATAGTAGTAATATTTAATTTAACAACAACAAAAACAACGGCAAGAACAACAACAATAGCAATTTTACATAGCTAAAAAAAAAATAGTATAATCGAAAATAATATTTCTCTCTCTCTCTCTCTCTCTCTCTCTCTCTCTCTCTCTCTCTCTCTCTCTCTCTCTCTCTCTCTCTCTCTCTCTCTCTCTCTCTTAAACAGGAATATGAGAGTTTCCCATAAAAAAGAAAACGGAGACCAGGAGGCATGGGCTCGTTCAGATCGTGAAGCCCGTTTTCTATGCCTTGTAAGACTAGGGGGACCTCTTCTATACCAAACAGCTCCACCTCCATCTTGTCTTTCGAGAAGGAAGAGGAGGAGGAAGAGGAAGAGGAAGACGAGGAGGGAAAGGAGGAGGAGGAGGAGAAGGAGGAGGAGAAGGAAAAAATCTTGTGGTTTTTGTAAGTAAAGAGATATATATGTAATTTCTTTGTACTTAATTCCTCCTCCTCTTCCCATTATTCTTCTCATCTCCTCTCCGTCTTCTTCCTTGAGTTATGCAGAGGAAACAATAAATGAGTTATGAAGTTTGCAATACAGATAACAACCAAAGGACATACAACACACACTGCGTATAGCCTGGCATACACACACTCACACTGCCCACACACTCATTAAGCCTTAAACAGCGGTGATCATCTATTTAGGCGCAACCTGGCGGCTTGCTCGCGGCGGCCACCATCTATTAATGTACGTAGGGAGCAAGATATGGAACAATTACGTCCCCATACACATCAAACACATTATAAGTCTATCACCTTTTACGAAAAAAATAAATAAATAGAAAAAAAAAAGAAAAAAAATTATATATATATATATATATATATATATATATATATATATATATATATATATATATATATATATATATATATATATATATATATATAGTAGCTATAACCGGTAATATGTACTATACAAACTTTATAATAAGTATTCCATTCACCTTATTTTTATCTTATGACCATTTATTAGTATTGCATTATTATCATTATCATTATTATTATTATTAACAAAATTTACTATATTTGTTTCATTTTCATTTTCAGTTTCATTAATAATAATAATAATAATAATAATAATAATATTATTATTATTATTATTATTATTATTAGTAGTAGTAGTAGTAGTAACAAAAATATTATGTTACTATTTTTTTGTCATGAATGTAGTTATATCATAAATCGTTTATCTTTTGTGTCATAATTTAATTATGTGCATGCTGTTGCACTTTATATGTTTAAGTATGTTAACTTTTCCTTGTGATACCATCGTTGCTTTTCAATTATATATGTTCTCTGATTAATTCTTATATTCTTTTTTGTGTGTGTGTTTTTTCATTTATTTTATTTTATGTATTTATTTTATTTTTCAAGTAGGCCATTGAGCTCTGCTTATTAAGGGCTATTTCTCAACATAATTGATTGGCTCTCAACCTATAACAAGCATGTTGAAGTATTTAAAGAGATAATTTCAACTGGAGCCTTTTGAATGTGTGAGGATTAACTAGCTAATGGTAGGTATGAGGGGGGGATAAGGAGAGGGAGAGAGACAAGGACGGAAGGTGCGCCGTCCAGTCCAACCCGATCGTTCCATTTCATTTCAAACCGGTGAGCGGGCGGGTGTGGACTCTGCCGTCGACTGTGTGACAAAGGAAGATTTGGGTAAGTCTGGAATAGAATTGTACCACTCTGCTGCCATATGTCTGTTGTTTTGTGGCTGGACTGCACTCTCAACACCTATTCTTATCGTATCTGCCGGTATGTTCTTGTACTCTTCTATTTACTTGTTGAATTATTCGTTTGTGTGTGTGTGTGTCGATTCTTGCCCTAGCTATTCTCTCCCTTCTGTTCCTCCGCATCAACCCTCTGTTCGATTATTTGTTTATTTATTTTTTTTCTCGTCCTCCTCATCCTTCGCCTCAACACTATGTTCGGTTTTTTTTTTTCTCTCGTCCTCCTCCTCCTCCTCCTCCTCCACCACCCTCTTAATTCCTCCTCCTTTAGATAATGGAAAGTTTTTTTTTTCCTTGTTCTTTCATTACAAGAACGATTGCGCGTTTGTTGATTCTTAAGAGATAATTTCAACAGGAGCCTTTTGAGTGTGTTAGGATTAACTAGCTAATGGTAGGTATGAGGGGGGGATAAGGAGAGGGAGAGAGAGACAAAGGGACGGAAGGTGCGCCATCCAGTCCAACCCGATCGTTCCATTTCATTTCAAACCGGCGAGCGGGCGGGTGTGGACTCTGCCGTCGACTGCGTGACAAAGGAAGATTTGGTAAATTTATAGTTTAAGCCAATGTCCCCAATCTCTACCCACGGCCCCCCAATCCCTCAAGCAAGCTTGGGGGCCTGTGGGGAACCTAACCTAACCTGCCCGCGCAGCTTATGGGTACTTATAGAGACTTCCTATTGGTGCAACTCGTGGTGGTAGCACGTGATTGGCCCGAGGAATTATAGACAGTGATCCTATCCAGCAGCTACCCACAAATCAAAGCATTAAACAACTGAAGTTCAGGCAATAATACACCATTTATGTTTATATATATATATATATATATATATATATATATATATATATATATATATATATATATATATATATATATATATATATATATATATATATATATATATATATATATATATATATATATATATATATATATATATATATATATATATAATATGAGCAGCTGACCATTGCAGTGGCCTCTTTAGAATGGGCAGGAAGCGGTGGAACTGCCGTAGCTTTTTTCATCTTTTTCAGTCTAATCGTCACTATCAAATGAAGATGAATTGCTCAGCATTATTTTATAGAACAAAATAATATCACTTAAGAAACTCCGTGAAACTTTAAATAAAATAAAATAATATACTGTTAGTGAAGGGCAAGATAGGAATGAAAGAGTGGAGAAGACAGGAAAGGAGTGGATGTTGTTGCTGGGACTGTGCAGAGAGGCAAATGAAAGGATGATTGAGGCGGTGAAAGAGTTTCTGGAGCGAATGTGGCGAGCTAGATGTAGGAACAATTAGTGTAGAAGATGCTGTTCGTATATTCTTTTTTTTTTCTTTTTTTCCCCCTTCTACAGGAGTTGCTGATCCAAAGGCCTGGCTCAGGAGTGATCCTGAGCCACCTGTACCATCAAGATTAAGATCAAGACCATCAATCGTAAACAAAGTTAAGTGAGGGTTTACTCATTAGCGAAATATTACATGATAAGTATGTATTTTGTCTTCTTTTTACTTATATTGTATTGGCCATCATTATATACGTTAGTTAAGAAAGTAGTTGAAATTAGTTGCATATTAGAGCCTGCAGTGTGTATGGCAGTATGGAGCTCACCGCTACTAGTCATTCTGCGAGGTGCTTGGGAATTTTGAGCTGTAGATTTTTCCTCGAGCGTAGCCTTGCCATATTGGGTAAATCTTACCTAAAGCATCTCCATATATATTGTTTTGTTTTCTATTGGAAAAGCGGTGTTTTCAAGTGGGGAATGCAAAAAAGTGAAATTTGGCCTTCGAGAAAAGTCTACCGGAAGAGTAGTTCCTTTTCTGAATTTTTGTGAGGCTAGGGGAGGAAATATGACTTAAATATGGTCTCTCTAACATAACATAACATAACATAACATAACTGGCGAGCTATGCTCCTATAACATAACCAAATATTGCCTTACTTAACTTTAACAGACTGGGAACTGAGCCTCCCTTGACCACCCTAACCTAACCTAACTTAATGGGAGGGCTGCATCCTCTAATGTAATCTAATCTAACCATATCAAATGGGGAGCTATGCCCCCCTAACCTAACCAAAAAAAAAGGGGGGTATTCCCTCCTCGACCCTCCCAAACCTAACTTAGAGGGTGGCATTCTCTTTTCAGTCCCCTAATCTAACTAACTTAATATAACCTAAAGGGGGCAATATTCCCCTTGATCCCCTGTAACCTAACCTAACCTAACCTAATTTAACCTAACCCAATGTATGTTGACATTGTTTTTTCTTGTCCTATTGCACTTATTTTTTTTTTATAGGGCCAGAACTTATGGTTTAAGTCCATCACAGCTACCTTGCCATACTTCCCACAATTTTTCATCTCCAAGACAAGCTTGTGATTAATGGTATTGACTATCTTTTCAGATACTGTTAGATGTAGGAAGTGTATCCTTGTTTATCTTTTATCACTGAAGTAGAGGCAGAAGTTTTACCATACATTGAGGATCATGGCCGGCTTCAGTGGAGTGTTGAAACTCACCGATCTTGATGATTTCATCGCACCGTCACAGGTAAGTGAATACTTTTAATGAATGGTAATGGATAGCCAGGTTTAAGTGTGCTAATCTTTAATCTTCTTTCTTCATCAAATATCCCATGAGAGTTTTTAAGATATTTGGCTATTTGGATATTTGGTAAATAATTTAAAAGCTATTTAATGTACAGTCAAAGTGATAGTATCTGTTTCAGGTGTATGGGATAGAGGGCTGTTTGCTGACCCAAAATCTTTTCATCTCGTATAACATTTGCTATCATTATATTTAAGAAGCCAGCCAGTCCATCAGCACTTGTCAGAAACAATGACAGATATGTATTTAGGGAATTCAGTAAATAGATGTAAATACAGCATTGTTTAAAAAATTTTAGTGTTATTTTTGTGTTTAATTCAGCATATATATGTTTAGCTTCTTTTGCAAGGTATATGGAGTGGGTGATGGGAAGGAAATGAGGCCCACAAATGTTTGGTGAATGATGACCAGCCAAATGTCAGTGTAATTTTAGCCATGCCAATTTCTTTGTTCAGTTTGAAAATCATTGCAAGAACCCCCTCCCCCCCAAAAAAAAAAAAAAGAAAAAAGAAAAAAAAAAAAAAAAAAAAAAAAAAAAAAATATATATATATATATATATATATATATATATATATATATATATATATATATATATATATATATATATATATATATATATATATATATATATATATATATATATATATATATATGCTGTAGTGTCCATCTCTAGATTTTCAGTTCTTGCAAGATGCAATATTTACTGAGGAAAACAGCAGCTTTACATTCTCTTCTTTGAATGAGAAACTTTCTTCACAGGTGCCATATGAGTCAATACCCTTTGTAATGCTCAGTCAGATTTGTTTATCAAATCTTTTTTAATAAGCAATTTCAACATAAAAGCATTTTACTTCATCTTTTGAAATCACTGGAAGATAATAATAATAATGCATTGAGGTGACATTGATGATGTTAATTGCTGGAGAAGCTTTATGTTCATACTTAGTAGATACACAACTCATATAATCTAAAATTCAGATATTCCAAATAAGATAGATATATTGTATGCATTGTATGGCTTAATAATTACTTGCTGGGTCATCATAACATTGAGCTGAACAAGTGCTGTTTAATGTTGGATGAATAGGGTGATACTGTATGTTGAATGTACCTGTTAAAGGCAGAGATTCACATGTACTAGTATGCTAACTACCATACAATTTTATTAACTGTCTTTTAACATAGAAAAGAAAATCAATGAGACTGGTAAAAGTTTGTTCATGATTAAAGGAGGGAGTTTAGTGGGATGTGTTATTTTCATGTTCACCTTAATTCCAGGAATGCATCAAGCCTGTAAAAGTTGAGCAGAGGTCTGGTCGAGGTGTTATACGAATAGAGAATGATGGAGCAGATGCTGCCATGGCAATGCAAGTAAGACAGACTATATTACTGCAATGTTGTATTTTGTTTGAAAGATACTGAACTCATCTTTGACTAGGTAGTTCATATTGCATACTTTTTCTGTTTCCTTGCTGCTTATATATATTTTTTTTCCATAGGTTTGCTAATAGATTAATTTAATTTTCCATGATTTTACTGTAAGACTTCTCCTGTCATGTTTGCTTGCTCATTTGTCATCTAGTCCAACCTTTACTTCAAGTTGGTGGGTCTTGTGTCTTGTGGAGTCTGCTTTCCTTCAAATGCTTTCAGTAACCTTTTCAGATGTTAGAGTGTAAAACATGATTCATACCTAGTGAATTTTATAGTACATTTTAATTCAATGTACAATTCATTTACAGTATACATATATATGTACTCAAAGTATTATGCTAAATTTATAAATGTTCTAAAATTTGATTTGCATATATTTAGTTGAATATTGGATATTGCAATATTAATAGAATATCATAGTCCATAATATACACTGATGCATGAACACTTTTCCCACATAGCCAAAGTATGAAAAGGCCAAGATAACCCTCAATGACTGCCTGGCGTGCAGTGGCTGCATCACGTCAGCCGAGGTGGTCCTAGTCAATCAGCAGAGCCATGATGAGTTCTATAGGTAATAAATACAAACCTTTCCTTCAGTTAGAGATTACGAAGTATGACCTTGTTTTGATGTAGATAGTGTTTAAAATATTTTAATGTTGAGGAGACAGCACTTGGATTATCAGAAATTGATTATTCATTACTGGTGTTATGATTTTTGTACAAGATTGTTTTGAAAATATATCAATTTGATGGCCTTAATGAGAGGCTGTTGGACAGAGTTGCTCTTTTGCTTCCTCAAAGTAAGCTAAAGCCACAGTTCATAAGTCAAGGCAGCATAGCTATTGTGATGCAGTACTGTGCCATTGCTGTAAGGAATTTCACAACATGCTGTTTTGTTGTCTGTTACATATTTATATGTTATATTTGTGTGACAATTTAACTTCTTGAAATTTCAGAATTCTCGCCGAAAATAACAGTAGAGAAATATCAGAGAAGATGACCATAATAGTGTCCTTGTCACCACAAGCTATCCTCTCCATTGCTGCCAAATATTCTTTAGGAGCTGATGAATGTGCACAAAAGTTAGCAAGTAAGTTGAAGAGGGAACCTTTGCACTGCATTGTTGTATTGTTGGATGTGTAGTATTGTTGTTTGTGCTTCACCTCTTTTCACTAAGTAAAAGACTAAAGCTTGAAACATAATTCAAGGATGTATAACAAGTACAGTTGATTGTGTGCATTCAGTAATATTTATGAAGTGTATTACCACATGTAAGATAAAATTTCTTGTATATCAGTGATAGAGTTATTTACAACATATGAAAACATAAGAAAACAAAGGAAGCTGCAAGAAGTTGTCAGGATGGCAAATGGCAGTCCCTGTAATGGAGAAATGTAGAACATGAAACCACATGGTGCCTAAGTATTTTTTATATCAAATTTTGAGGCATACCACAATTGAATTACCCGAGTGTCTCCCTTAAAAATCTGAGCTTCATTTTTTTAGTATGAATGTAAATATTGAATATAGAACTTTGCTATCCATAATGTAAGTATCCACAGAAAAGAAAGATGATGAGAGTAGTAATTTGTGCACAGTTGAGGGTGTATTGCATTGTCATGGCACGCTGAAGTAGCATCCTATATAAAGTAACAGGCACATGCTTTCAAGACTTATAAAGAAGTAAATCAGTAAAATCTAAACTTTAATCATTGACACCCACTTAACACTATTTTTTTTTCTTTTTTGTGTGTGTGTGTGTCTTTGAATTTGTCAAAGTTGGTGAACAGGCACAAGATTCCAGGCAGTGGAAACATGTATTGACTTTTCTCTCATGCATGAAATAGGTGTACTGGATTAAGTACTCATATTATGCTATATTTTGCAGGTTATTTCAAGAGATTAGGAGCCCACTACATCTTTGATACAAACTTTGCTCGCAGTCTAAGCTTACTTGAAGCTGAGAGGGAATTCCTGAAAAGATATAAGGAAAAGGATTCAAGACCTAAAACTCTACCTATGCTTGCTTCTGCTTGTCCAGGTATGTCATAGAATTATGTTAGAAATGTTGAAAAAGATGTCAGATCATAAAGTACAAAGAGAACAATTAATTTTACATGAGAGAAGAATAAGGAAAAGGTTAATATTACAGGATGGGTTTGTTATGCTGAGAAGACGCATGGTTCCTTCATTCTGCCTTACATCAGCACTGTTAGGAGTCCTCAGCAGGTGATGGGAAGTCTTGTCAAGGACCTTTGGGCTACACAGAAAGGATTAACCCCTGATAAGGCAAGTGGTATTAGGGGAACACGGCCTGATTGCACACTGTATGGCCAAGTTAGAGGAATACTACCACCATATTTTGTCATAAAAAAGAACTAAATAGGATGAAGTGGAGGATTTGAGATGCTCTCCTTTGTACTGATCTGTCCTTTGTACAGTTAAAGTTGAGGATATATCATTAGTGTGCCACTAAGCAATAAAGTATGTGCCTGATTAACCAGAAGAGGCACTGTAGAAAATTACGGAAAATGAAGCAGAACTTGTGGAAAAAAATGCTCCTATGAGATCAGAGGAAGATTTTGTTTGCATTAGAAAGAACTGTTGAATGGCTGACTGGCAAAATCTGTAGTTCACTGAGAGACGTTTTATGATGTGCTGAGTGAGTGAAAATTTACTTCTGTGTCAGTTGAGTAGAGTTTAGTATTAAGAAAACAAAATCTTGTCTGCCTGAGTACAGTATTACACATAAATTGCACTTGCAGATATACCACGTAACAGTAATGCCGTGCTTTGACAAGAAGTTAGAGGCTGCTCGAGAGGACTTCTATAATGAAGCCTTCTCAGCTCGTGAAGTGGACTGTGTCATAACCTCAGGTAAGTTGCTCAAATAGAGGCTCTTTATATATTGTTTCAGATAAATATAAGTGACAGTGCCATGATCATTTACATGGGAAAGGAAGCACATGTGATGAGAAGAAACTCCAGATAATTATGTATTTGAGGATAAATAATTAATTGAATTTAACCAAGATGCTACCACACATTTTGTGGAAACAGTTTTTACAATAAATGTATTGCAGCACTTATTTGAAAACTGAAAAGTGATATTGAATCAAATGTCAGAGAAGGTTTGTCTGCCAAGTAAACTTTAATTCATCTTGACAGACATGTCTCTGTGGTATTGATAAAGTTATTGTAAAATGATACGGAATTACTGTAATTTTGCTTTACCCACTTCTCCGGATCATAAAGTTGGATGAAACCTTGACCTATTTTTTTGTGCATTACTTTGGAGGTGGGTGCAAAGAAAATTCTGGTAAAAGTTTACTATCTTGCATTATCATGGTTAAAAAATGTTTGACAGTGGAGGTTGAGCAGATGCTTGTCCGAGATCAGGTGGAATTGGTAACCTTGGCTCCCTGTCCCCTTGATGGTGACCTGAGCTCCGGCCCACAGCTCACCTCCCATCCTGGGTCGTCATCAGGTGGATATGCTCACAGCATATTTATTAAAGCTGCCAAGGAACTTTTCAACCAAGAAATTGATGACCTACAGTGGAAAATATTGAGGTAATATATTAAAGTAAACCATATTCTCTTTGAACTGTTGCTTTGAGTGATTGGTCAGATCCTGCATTAATAATTCAGCAGTCATTGTGTTGTGGCAAAAGATGTTAATATTTCGTGTAACTTATATCTTAACATGTATGGTGGCAGCCATTTTGAGCCTGGATCTGTGTATGGTGCTAGCCTATATATATATATATATATATATATATATATATATATATATATATATATATATATATATATATATATATATATATATATATATATATATATATATATATATATATATATATATATATATATAATTATTATAAAAGTCCTCTATCTATCCATATACCCCACCGGCAATCCCACACAGTGGTCCAGACCACACACTCACACATACATTCCCACTCTTAGCCCTGTCAACCCCTTGTGGAAAGGGAAAGTCTTGAGGCCCACCATCCTACTCTCCAGGAACTTAGGCAAATCCTGAATAATATAAATACATTGGAAAACGAATCCTGAATAATATAAATACATTGGAAAACGTAAAAAGTGATTTAGCAAAGTGAAACATTCTTGATCTTATAGATTGCATTACTTCAGTATGTAATATGACAAATAATGATACTAGAGGTGTGAAAAGTATTAGTATGTGGTCACCTCTAATAATGATGCATGTGTCAGCTTTATGTGGGTTTTTATAGTATCTCACCACACCAGCTGTACCAATGTTAGTATCATAGTCTTTTTGTGGTGAGATCTCCTCTTCACTTTCAGTTCTCTCAGTTAGTTGTACTTGGTCTATATTGTTTACTGAATCAATATCTGGGAACATTCCACCATCAGTAAATGCAAGTAACTTAGCATGTTTCTGTTTGTCCCTCAACTTGCGGCATGCCATGGCTGCGTCTGACAACAGTTACATGGACATTGATGTGCCCTCTTCTCATGCCCTGTACAGGAGGCACACCACCAAACTTAACACATCCACTGGGTCGAGTGAGACAGAGTACATACAATGTGCTTTCTGTAAAGTTTCATGAAGTGATAAACACCATTTTTCAAATTTGGTGCCATAGATATATGGCAGTGGCACTGTATGTCTTTATGCAAAGTGTTGCATATATATGTTACTGCCGCTTCACAGGTTAAATCAGAACCTTGCCCATAGCTTCAAGTTATAGTTGCAGTGTCGGCAAAAATAATCTGAATGTTGCTATTTACTTTTTGCATTTTCCAGAGTGCAGCTAGTATGATTAATGTTAATACTTTGTTTCCCTGATTCTCAATAACATTTCTCATGGAATGAGCCAGTCCTTTGAAGTAATCTGGTGTTAAATCATTCTTCCACGTTGCTAGAAATACATTTTTCAATTTTTCTATGGATGAAGTGTCAGTCTCTGAGATTTGCTTTCATTTATGACCAGCAGTTTTCTTTTGGATTCAATTCATGGGATTTTCTTGGCCAGTCCAGCAGTTGGATCATGTTATCAGAGAACCAGCCTGTCACAGATGGCTTGAGGTGCCATCTTGCATTAAGTGGTCAACATCATGCAGCTAGTAACAAGGCAACTAATGGTCCTCCAAAAATTGTTTGTATCTCACAACATTCATTGTTTCTCTTTTCTTAAGAAAAACACACCATGACCTGCTGCTTCACTGAAGCACCCCAAACCATCACTGAATCTGGATGTTTCACAGTTGCTAATGTACCTGCCAGATCCACATGGCTGATGTACCCTACCTGGTCTTGATGAAATGCATTGAAATGTACTTTCATCACTAAACATTACTTTTTGCCATTGTTCACTTGTCTAGTCCCTGTGTGTTTTATCAAAGGCAATCCATTTTCTCCACTTTTTTTCTGTCAGCAATGTTTTTTTTTTAACAGCTTAGCATGAAGAGAGTTTCAAGCCTTTCTGTAAGCAATGCTCTTTGGTATGCATGGATGCATCTTTCAGTAGGGTTGGGTGTTTTTTCTTAAGGGTTGTGACTGAAATTGGTGGGTTTTTCAGAACTTTTCTTTTCAGCAGTTTGTCTGTAGCTTTTGTCCATCAGGAGACATTCCCTCAGTAGCCATCAGGGTAACTATACAACCATGGGAAATAAATCAATGAATGAATTATGGAAATGAGTATATAGATTTTGCAACTATTATTTTGGCTTTCATAATCAAAAAAAGTCTTTCCATTGCCTTTTCTTGTTTGTATTATTCAACTAGTGAGACTTGTAGATTTTTGTCACTGAATTTTTTTTCTTATTTGCAGAAATAATGATTTTCGTGAAGTAATCCTTGAGGTGAATGGTGAAACAGTATTGTGCTTTGCTCTTGCTTATGGCTTCCGTAATATTCAGAACTTGGTGCAGAAGCTCAAGAGAGGGAAGAGCCCTTACCATTACATTGAAGTAATGGCCTGTCCCTCAGGTAAGGATTTTATAATTTGTTTTACAATAAAAAGAGTAAGGATGTATTCCAGTTCTTGACTATCTGCTCACTGTTCTTACCAACATCTCTCTGAAGACACCAGGATTACATTTTAACAAAAATATCCATAAGAAGGCTTGTAGAAATAACTGTCTCTTTGGATGTCCACACCTCTTCTTTATGGGTTGACTTGTTGTTTCTTCCACCCTCTCAAAAAAACAGGCAGCTCATTTCATCACTGATCAATGGCAAACATTTATTAATTTACTCTGCTATTTTCATTACTGCTAATAAGCAGTGGTATTGCACTGTGCTTTGTGGCCAGATACAGGCAGACAAAGAGAGAAGCATGCAGTGAAGCTGGAGGTGAACTATCCTCTGGTAATCTTTCACACTAATGGCATCATTTACTTAAGACAGATTTGAATAACCACAAAACATTGTTTTGCCATAATTTTTGTATTACTTTGCATCACTTTTGCAAACTTTTTGTGACTTACACTGCACTTAGTGCTGTATGTAAATATGACTGTATGTAAATAGTTATAATTGAATACTGCATACAGTGGCAAATTGAACCAAGATTTGCTGTTGAGGGTTCCAACGTAATAGAGGTGTCTTATTGTTGTGATAAATTGTTGCTGTTACATTTTATTCCTTCACTAATTTGCAGATGAAAAAAAAAAGGATGCAGTGGGGAGTGCACATTGCTAATGTGTCTTACCATGTAGGGTGCTTGAATGGCGGAGCACAAGTTCGTGCAGAGAGTGGAACCTCTTCCAAGGAGTTGGTGGCCAAGCTTGAGGAGGTGTATCAGAGTCTTCCTGCATCAAGGCCACATGATGATCAGCGTGTACTGTCCTGTTACTCGGAGTGGCTTGGCAGCCATGACTCGGAGAAGGCTCATCAAGTATTGCATGCTAAGTATAAAGCTGTGGAGAAGAATGTGAATGCTCTAGGAATTAAATGGTAGTTATAGGTATGCTTGTGTGTATGTGTGTGCATATAAAAATAGATAAGTTTGTTGTAATAACTGAAAAGGAAAACATAACAGCAAAAGTTGGTAGTCATCATTGAAAACAGATTTTATCAAAAGGAAGCTGTGTCAGTATGTGCTCCACTGTGGAGTTTGATAAATTAAGAATTTTACTTGATAGAATTAGGTGAAAAATACAACTCGGGTAGATTATGTAGAAGGTGGGAAGTTTTGATGATTGACAGTTGTGGGTAGGAATCAGTCTCTAGTGTTGATTTGAAATGAGTAATAAAAAAAAAAAAAACTTGGAATAATAAAAGTAGAAAGAATGGTAGGATAAAATTAAAGGAGTACATGTGTGAAAGTGGTGCTAGTGGAGAGGTACTTGTGTGCAAAGATGTTGGGGGATGTTTGTAGGTATGATTAAGAGTGAGTGTCTTTGTGGGATCTCATCTTAGTCACCCTCCTTTTGCAGGGATATTGACCTGGTATATGGGTAGAGGAATAGGAAAACAGTAATTGTGGTCTTAGGGAAAAAAAGATAGACATGAAATTGCCAATGTTACCCAAGAGCAGTGGTTCTCAACTGGGGGGGCACGCCTACCTTTGGGGTATGGACACTCTCCTGGGGGGTGCAAGCACAGGACGGGAGGGGAAAAAATCACAAAAAAATCATGGACTCACAGGCTATTAATACAAAGGAAATGTAGCAAGGGCTGTCTATCTATCTATCCATCTATCTATTTATTTATCTTTCTATGGTGGCATAGTTGGAGATGGGGTTGAGTGGGTGATGCAGGGAGGAGGGGGGCCCCCAACTGCATTGAACCAGCTTTTGGGGGACTCATCTTGCAAAAGGTTGAGAATCCCTGGCCTAGAACAGTCCCATGTCCAGAGATAGATTAAGTATGGATGATATTTGTTTAGTTCAGTGGTTGTCAAACTCAGAATCACAAGATATCTTTATCCTATCATTTTTCAAAGGGTCATACTTCTACAATTTATTTCAGTCTTATATATCTAGTCATTTCACTCACCCATTCTGTTCAGGTGGCCAACCATCTTATTGTGCTGCATTTCACCACTTCCACCACACTACAACTCATTCCTTCTTTCAATCCCAAATCTTTATACACTTTCCTTACCTTCATCATCCACTCTGACCATACCACAGGCTTCTCTCAAGCAACACTTTCACTTCTTGAATCCTGGACATTTGCTGTTTACTTCATACCCAAGTGTCATGTATGTGTGTTGCTATCCAGACTGCTATGCCATCTTGAAGTGTCTTATTTTACTTTGTTTTGTGTTCTTTCTTTCATAATAAGGATCACACTACTTTTTTCCCTTGTCTTGTTCCTCTCTCTCGTCCCTTTCATGCTTTTGCACCTGCACGGGATAGAGCCAAGATCATTCAATTCATCTACTCCTTCCGTCTGGGATCATTATATGGCATATTTATATGGATAATGGCCCTGTTACTGAAATGTTTTGTCATGGTTGGGTTGGTAAAGTTACAAGACAGCTGTGTAAATATCTTTTGAGCAAAACAAATGTGTAAATATGTATGCATTATGCTCTAAATAAACTTTTAGCACATGGAGTTATAACGGCCATGAATTCTAGCCCACTTGCTCAACTCAGCTACATATACATATATAGTAGAGTAACAAAGATAATTCTTCCCATTCTCATGGGGTTTCCTCTTCAAGATCAAGCGTGGCGCCATGCAGGAAATGCAGCGCTAATCACAAATGGTAATTCACTGCATAAGGTCACTATTTTGAGGGAGAGCAAGCCAAAATCTGTATCAGCTACTATTGTAGTTGTGGCGATATATTCTTAGAACCTTTATTCAGCACACCTAATGCGTGTGATATATATATATATATATATATATATATATATATATATATATATATATATATATATATATATATATATATATATATATATATATATATATATATATATATATATATATATATATATTAATTCCTCCAGTATACATTTAGTAATTTATATATATTTGATAATTTATATGTTAATTCCTCCAGGCTACATTTAATAATTTATATATATTTGGCAATTTATATAGTGCATTCAGTACAATACAGTGCCTGTGAAAGCTGGAAGTTTAGGTAGCACTTAATTACTGCACAGATTATTTTCAGTGTAATAATCAGGTTTGAACCGATAAACTATATCTTATGTAAAGTGCTCCCTGCAGGCTGGTTTTCTTTCATATCGCCAGCCTCACGTTTTCTTGGTGAAGGCGGACAGTGGGTCGTCCCGTGATAGATGCTGGGTTCTCGCCAACTAGAGGCTGCTGCCGCTGCTGCTGTTCCTGCTGGTGCGGTTCATATGAATAATATTAATGATAACAAAAGTTATGCGAATACATGATTATGTGGAGACGGATAATTAGTCTATAAGGTTAGCATATGCATGTTATTGCATGAAGCTACATTTTTGGAGAATCAACAGCGCCAAAAACAAATTGTTGGTTGGCGTGATATGGTTACTTTTTTGGAGACATGATATCGACTTCATTAAGAGTATTCATGTTCTCCACATTCACCACGCCTGTCCCAGCGAGATGATGGACTGAGTTTGTTAATAATAACCAGTGTGCAGCATGAGCACCTCAAAAGACTGACAGAAGCAGCGGCGCGAGGAGCATCAACAACAGGAGGAAAGCGTGGGCTGGCATGGTTAGGGAGAGAGGGTGGTGGGAGGGCATCTTCTGGCTGCTTGGTGGGCCAGGTGTCAGTTTAGCGGCGTGTGAGTGAGTGTGCGCGTGCGGTGGTGCGGCGGGCCGGTGTACAACGTTCACCTGGGGTAAGACACGTGGTTATGCTCCCCTCCTGCAGCCTTTTAGCTGAACGAGGAGAGGGCGTGGTGGTACAATACGGCAACGCGGGATGACTGTTGACGAGGGGCGCCTTAGCAACTTGAGTGTGCGTTGTAGCGAGGAGCGCCGTGTAAACAACTTGAACTCCAGTGAGCTTGTGGCGTGAATGGGGCGGCGCTATGACCTTCGGGGAGTTATGAGGGTAGGATGATGGGGAGGTGGTGCCGGTGCAAGAGAAGATGAGGGGACTGAAGTGTGAAGCAGTGAGGGAATTGGAAGGTGGTTTGACTCCGTGATACTGACAGATAGTAGCTGCATATGTCTTGCCATGTGTACCATTACAGATTAGGATATTAGTGTTTTCTAAGGCTGATTAGAAGTTACAATTGCAATGCACCAGAATATCTTGGAGGCTTGCGTCCGTGTGTTGAGAAACCTGGTCGGTGAAGACTGCGCACTGTGGGCATTGCGTCATAGGGATCTGAAGTGGAAGGAAAAAGGTGTTGGCGATGGCGGTTAAGTGCGGCGGCTGGTATACATAGGCAAATTATGTACTCTTTTCAAATACCTTTCCTTAGAAGAGAATTGGATTTTTGAGAGTAAGAAAGGAACACGGGAGGCAAAGGTAGGGGGAAGCGTGGGGAAGCAGATACCGCGACGAACAGCCCGCAGGTGGTGCTCGTGTGAGATACATTTCACAAAGGTCGAGTCAGACGAGTATGTTCACGTGTACATCACTGGCGGTTGTTTTCGTGATTACAGATGCCTCAAGGCAGATCTATGGTATGAGCGCTGTAGCGGCGAGTGTTGAGTGTGACATTATGAATGGATGCATGCGTTTGTCTAGGCGCGTTACGTATAAAGATTGTGTCCACTGAGTCGCGAATCCTTGACCTCGTTCTGGCATTACGATGTTGCCACGCCCATTACTACGCTGCAGTCTGATGAACAGGCAACCAAAGGGGAAGCAAATAAAATTGTACGGCAGCAAACGGAAGATGGCAAAGGAGTAACATATTTGATTAATTGGGCTACGTCCATAAATTGTGGTGATATGTCTTGGCCGCGGCATTCACAGGCCGCCGTGGACGGGCAGGTAGAGAGCACGGGCAGTGTTGTCTGAGCAGTGCTAGCGGCTTCGCAGCGGACGCTCCCCGACCAGTTGTTGGGCTAAAAATAGTGTCAACGTGTGTGTGGCAGTGCATCGAGGTGGACCGGTGGTGCTGCAAGTGTTCTCGAGCACTTCACGAGGCTCTCTGTCCAGTCTGAGGAAGAATGAAGCTCCGGGATCTCTGAGCTTCGAGCACCGCGAAACTTGAGATTGTTGCGGTGCTTCGCGGCACTGTCTCTTTTCACTTTGTTTTGTAAAAAAAAAAAAAAAAAAAAAAAAATCAGTGCAATATTTTCCTGCGCTGAGCTGTTTTTAATTTTATGTACTGTGTGATAGATGAGAGGTTTATTGTACGAGTATGGTTTAGAAACATTAGTGGCAGGGTTGTGTGTTTAACCTCGTTTCACTCACTAATATCCCAGTGGGGATTCAGACAGCCTGTTGGAGCAGTGTACACGATCCGAGGTGTGTATTATTGGAGTGAAGGCTGCGTCCAGGTGATCGCCCGGCCCCTTAAGCTCAAGGAAAATACTTCACGACGAGGATTATACTTAAACCGACCCGATAACTTACGACTTTATCGAATCGTTGAGCCGAGGCGATAGTTGAGTGCGTTGGCATCAACTTGGCTCCGATCTGTAGGACGTCACCCTAAAGACTGTGTCCAAGCGGGTGGCTTCAACTGGCCGTGACCCCTGTGTCATTACCTGAGGACACCGCCGCTGCCGGTGGAAGGGACGGCGGCAGCTACCACTGACCGGGTGCCACTCGACTCCTTTGAGTGTGGCATCACAAGTGGTAGCGAGGCACGTGGTGGCCTCGGCATCACCCACTCCTCGCCTCAGGTGACCCCAGCTGCAGTTGTTGACGGGCAGCAGCTGAGCGTTGTTCAAGATGTCTGGACGAGTAGGCGAGGACAGTGACGCCCCTAAGGGTCCTCACGGGGGCGGGGCACCCACGATCAACGGCTCCATCGAGGCAACACTCACTCCGGAGCTCCTCTTCCGCATGAACAAGAAGATCGCACAGCTTACAAAGGTAGGTGCCATCCAGTTGAGTCACTCTTGTTACATTGCAGATGTGCAAAGTTATGTAAGTGGATGCGCCAAGGGTCTGTGATCAGAAGCATGATTAGCAAAATGATCACTGCAAGTTCGGTAATGTGAGTTTGTCTGTGTTAATGTTTGTCTGTTCTATTTTTCCTCTGCTTACCACTGTGGTTGGAGTTTACATTGCGTCCTTTATTGTGTCCACGATTGAGGGAGTGTGGCCAGCTGGTTAATGAATGGTTATTAATTTTTCTTCTTTTATTACAAAGTTAAATATCCTCATAGAGTAACAGAGAATGGCACAGAGCAATTACAGTACACACGCGCGCTGCAGTCTCCCTCAGTGCCTCAGTCAGAAAAGCAGTGGCAGGTGTTACTTGCAGTGTATGTGCAGGCAGAGGCATTGACAGGGATGGAAAGTACATCGTTTATAAGTGTTATTTTCTTCTCATGAGATGCTACAGTGATCTGAGGATAAATATAAAATCCACTTCTGTACATTTTAACGGGAGTGATTTCCTTAGAAGTACAGACCAGTTCATGTCTGTGTGTGTGTGTGTGTGTGTGTGTGTGTGTGTGTGTGTGTGTCCTTAAGCAGTGTTCGGTTCTGTGCCAAAGTCTTTCCGTGTCCTGATAACAGTGATATAACGAGAACTCTTCTGTGCTTGACGGTTTAGTGTGTTACCTCTCTCTCTCTCTCTCTCTCTCTCTCTGGTCGATTGGCAGCCTTGTCTTGATGATTTATTGCTTTGCACGATATACAACCGAGGCACCTATTTATATTGTTTCATTTATTTATCTGTTTGATTGTTTGTTTATTATTTGTTTAGGTTTTTCAAGTGGGAGAAAAGTGAGATGGATTGGAAGGAAGAGCATGGTGTTCAGAGTGGTGGTGGTGGTGGTGGTTGACGTGGTTGTAGGCCAGGTGGTGAGGTTGTGGTGGTGGGGGTGATGGTGGTGGGGGTGGGGGTGTTGATGGTGCCAAGTATAGCTGTGGTTTGTCTCCTTTTACCATGCTGGCACCCTCCCTTCCTTCCCTCCCTTCCTTTCGTCCCCTCTCTCTCGCTCTCCCTTCCCCTTTCCGTCTCTCCTTCCTGTACCCATCTGCTTCTCAATCCTCCCTCCCTTTTTTACCGGTTTTCTCACCATAAACCACACTGCTACTAAGATTAAGATAGCTGCACTTACCTTCCCCAATTCTTCATCCATTTGTCCTACTTTCTTCAGTCCTTCATCAGTTTGTTCACCTCGTCCTCCTCTTTTCTTCCCCACCCACCTTCGATCTGGGACAAAACAGGTATGAGGTCGCTGGCACTCTCCAGACACTCACGTGAGGAGCCACAATCACTGGTTCACTAGATTCTATGCAGGGGGCGGTGATACTGAGAGAGGATACAGCGGCCTCGTCAAGAGTAGTACCTTCATGCCACGCCACGAGGCAAGAACTACACGAAGGTTCTTATGTTGCTTTGATCTGAATTTATATTTACAGTAGACACTGGCAAATTTTTAAGTACATTATTCTACGCACAAGTTTTTTTTTTTCTGTCAACAGAAGTAGATCAGAAAACAAAGTAACTTGCTTCTTAAAGTTTGCGATATTCAGTTTGTCACCACGGCTGTTTTGGGGAGGGTGATGTTAGGTATTTTAAGTAGGCACTTTAAGTTACGTTATGATGTAGCATAGGTTAGGTTGGATTAAATTGCGTAAAGTAACTCTACTCATCCTAGCACTCCCTGGACCGCCTTTTGATTACAAACTGAAAGATCTAATAAAAGCCTGTGATGAACGTGGCGGCAAAGAATGTGATGTGGGAGTAGTCACGTGGACGTGTTGGTACTGACGTCACTGATCAGCTGGGCACCTGACTGCCAGTCGCCAGGTGAGGGTTGCCTTCCTCTCTTGCTCCCTCTCCACGCGCTGGGAGGCGTTCACCTTAAATGGACGTTCTCTGGGAAAATAACCTGAAAGGAACTGGTTATTGCACGAACCGTTTGTTCATGCGCTACATCGTGCCGGCAGTGAAGGCATTAAGCCAACGTGAGCTAAACAAACCGCAAGAACAACAGCAACAAACAAGCTATGGGTTCAGACACGGCAAGGTATCTGATTGGCAAGACTGACGAAAATATCCTCAAGGGCTACATATCGCCCTTGGTCATCCACAGTCAACCGGACGGGCGGCGAAGGCGGCGGCGAGAGTAGAGCCAAAGACGAAGCTACAAACACCCTTCATGTTTTACGAGCGAACCTTAAGACCGTGAGAAAGAACTGCCGCCGCTGCTGCCTCCCTGTGTGTTGCTGTGACGTGGATGTCCGTTTTGGGTGCTCGAGCTCGACGAGGTGTGGTGGGTCCTGCTTTTTTGGCCACGCCACTGAGCCAAGGGGTGGCGGAAGGGGAGGCAGAAGGTGGGGCGCGGTGACTCAGCTGTCAGAGAGAGAGAGAGAGAGTCAGGAGAGCCAGGCAGGCAGCGGCACTGGACTTGAGAGTCACGCGTTTGTCTCCTCCTCACGTCAAATGATTGATTTGTTACTTTTTTCACTCAGGATTTCATTTCGACCTATCTGATGTATGAATCCTGTATAAATTTTCAACTTCTTGATCGTATAACTCTTGCGTTTAACTTGCCTCTCTCTCTCTCTCTCTCTCTCTCTCTCTCTCTCTCTCTCTCTCTCTCTCTCTCTCTCTCTCTCTCTCTCTCTCTCTCTCTCTCTCTCTCTTAATAGACTTGTACACACCGTAGCTTCTCTTAATGGTAACACAGTCCTCCTCTCCCCCTCGGAAATAGTGTGTGCTGCAAATATTAATAGTTGGCACAGTTTACAGACCAGCCTTGGGCCAACTTGAGAGACGCTACACACACACACACACACACACACACACACACACACAGGGAGAAGATGTGGCTCCTCTTAATTTTGGCCACACGCAGGTAAACAAATAAGAAGACAGATCTCCTTCACCTTTGTTCTTTGTGTGTGTGAGTGAGTATTTTGGTTTGTGTCTTTCTGTCTCTTCAGCATCCGTCTTACTTTACGTGTCCCTCTTGCTGTTGGTCCGTTTTGCTATATATCTCCCTGTCCATCCATAAGCTGCTGTAGTCTCCTGCTGTCTTCTCTGTTTATAAAGACTGGACTGCAATGGTTCGTCTAAACTGGTCAAGAATAGTCAGTGTAATGTGCTGCTCGTATTCTTCTTCCTACTTCTTCTCCTTCCTCCTACTCCTCTTCGTTGTCGTCGTCGTCGTCTCCTCCTCTTTCTCTTCTTCCTTCTCCTCTTCTGTCTCTTCTTCCTCCGCCTCTTCTGTCTCTTCTTCCTCTTCCTTCTTTCCTTTCTTCACCCTCCTGCTCCTCCTCCTCCTCCTCCTCCCCCTTCATGGCCTGAATGGGTTTGACAAGTGAAAGCCCGAAGCGAAAATAAACAAATAAATAAGCAAAGAGACAGGTTACGACTTTCTAAAGTAAGAAAAATAAGAATGAATAAATAGAAAGAAATATCAGTCTCCTCGGGGCTTTAGTGAGAATTGAGGTGGGAACTCGGTGTGTGTAAAGTTAATAATGTCACAATTTTCATCAGTAATAATTTTACGCGACGTACCATTTGACACTGGTAGTTAGATAATCTTTAACTGAGAATGTAAGTGAAAGAAAGAAAGAAAGAACATAAGAAAGAAATAAGGGAAGCTGCAAGAAGCGACCAGGCTTACACGTGGCAGTCCCTGTATGAAATATACCTACCTATTTCTACTTATCATCCCCATCTATAAACCCGTCTAATCTTCTCTTAAAGCTCCCTAATGTCTTAGCACTAACAAGACAGTTATCATCATCATAATTATCATCATCCTAATTATCTTCAGTATCGTCATTAACTATCTGCTGCATCATTCATACCCTCTATTTACTCCCACCGATCGCGAAAGACAAGTTTGAGCCGGGTGGGCCGAGTCACGCCTTGCATCTCGCTAGAATATTCATGTTTGTAAGTGCTGGCGGTGGCTGGCTGGCGTCGGCCGGGCAGGTGGTGGTGGTGGCGGCAACGGTTGTGTCCATTTCTGTGAATGACGTAATCTAAGCGAGTAGAGTTTAGAGTGAGAGAAAAAGGGGGCGTGAGAGAGAAGGGGGCGCAGCTTGGCCGGGTGTCAGAGGCTGCGGGGTGGGGATCTGGTCGCCTCTTTCGTGAAAGCCAACACTGTGACTCACTTCCTCGTAAACAGAAGCCTAATACCCTTCATGTCCCCGGAACAGCGACGAGGTGTCCACTCTGGGTACAAGCGTGACCACATACGGGGATGACGAGACGGTGAGAGGGGCATGGTCCTCAACGCTGGCTGTTTATTCCCGTTCCGTGATTCTTTTGTGGGATTTGCTGCAAAATTTCTCATTCGCTTTACCACTGTACCTGTGCTTCACCACAAGGTTGTGTATCTCAATGCATTCCTGCTCCACCGGAACCTTGTCTCTCTGGAATACTCTTCCTTGCCAAAATATTAATTTCATGGAATGTTCATCTCACCAGGACGTTCCTCTTTACCGCACCGGAAATATTAACCCATTAAAGCAGGCCGTATTGGAATTTTTATAGGGGGAGGAACTGAAAATAAAAATGACGGTAAATATCGTCAGAGTTGTAAACCATTCCTTCCTGCCGCCATTCGCCACGTCGCCTCAACGGGATTATTATTAGAACATCACGAACAAAAGGAATGACGTGTAGCCCCGCCATTACCTTGCAGCCCTGCCACTTAATAGCAAGGGGCGAGGGCGGGAGGTGCAGGGAAGAAGGGGGATGAGAGCTGACACCGACACCAATGATTGTGGTAGGGGAGGAAGGGGGAGTGGAAGAAGGGGTGAGGGGAAGCTTGTGTTAGTGGAGGATGGAAGTGCCACCTGAGAGGCGTTGGGCGTGGAGGGAAGGTAGGTGGTGGAGGGGAAGAGGGAGCACAGCGTTGAGGATAGAGAATATAGGAAGGGAAGAGGAAAGCGGTTGTGGAGGAGACACGTGGAAGGACAAAAGTGGTGCTAGTAATAATGATAAGAATCTAAATTATAGACAAAAAGTAAAAGTAAAGCTAGTTTTTGTGAAGTACAGTACATAATATATTTCGTGAGTTTTCTCGGTCGTTTCTCTTTTTCACACACTTCTTTCTGTCTTCATGCCAAACTTACAACGTGAGAATGGACTTTATGGCCGAACTGTGAGGGAGATTCCGTGGAATTATCATATAACTTGCAAAGGGAATGGTGAAAACACTAAAAACAACGCGAGTGATTCAGCCCAGCGACCCTCAGGACCTCGCGAAGAGAATGATTCACATGTACATTTGTCTGGTGTATTTGCAAGGCCAAGTCTGCTACACACAGACATTAGGTAAAGGGGAGTGTGGGTGGCCGCGGCTGTGTGTGTGTGTGTGTGTGTGTGTCTTAGGGTGGGTGGGCGGCAGTGAGGTTGTGAGTGGATATTGTAAAACGAGTATAGTGGCCACGTAGTCTTAGAGAGTGTTCAGAAGTGGATTTAAGATTCGACTGACTTATATTATTGATTCAAGGAAAGGAAATTGCTACTGGGGTGTTCTGAGGACTGGATTTTAGGTGTATAATTGATCTTAACCGAGAAAGATTGTTCCTCACTACTACTACTACTACTACTACTACCACTACTACTACTACTACTACTACTACCACTATTACTACTACTACTACTACTACTACTACAGCTATTACTATTACTGGTGATGCTCCTGTTCTGTCCTCTCCTGCTCCTGATGTTCCCATTGCTTAAATATTCACGGCCGAGGATGCTTAATGCTTGTCCCTATAGGTTTGGTGGCCGTTAAATTTATCCCTTGTCTCCGCGAGCACCAAGTTACTAGCACCGGAAAGACGAGGACCAGGTGCTTCATGCCTTCTTTGGGTCCATCACGTGCGGGGAATCTGGGTGGAAATTTCCCAGGATTCTCTTACCGGAAGCTTGCAAATTATAGTTCCGGTTTTATCCATCTCGGAAATGTTTAATTTTGAGTCTCGCTATTTTCGATTAAAGTGTTCTCGTTTTTATATGATATTTTTTATTTTATTTTTTTTCATTTTCTTTCTCGATGCATTTCAAGGAATTCTTTGATTTTCACGTGCTGGCAACTTAACACCGAATTTCACGGAATAAAACTTTGCGTGTGATAACGCGAGAATATTAGCCAGTTCTTTTTTCCTGCACATTTATTCTCTGCTTTGCGAAACAGCATTACATATTCTGACGTCTACTCGCTGGGGGATAAAATAACGCCTGCCGAAAATATGTGTATACTTCAGCAAGGCGGGGGAAGGAAATATGAAGCTGGATCTTGCTTGAAATTGCGGAGCGCGTGACTGACGCGTACCCGAGCGACACTCATGACAGTATTCTGAAACATTTCCACCCCACGTGCCCACTACATTCAAAACGCTAACGCTCAAGAGTAGATGAAGTTACAAGGGTTTTTAAGGATGTCTTTACTGTTCTCGTGACAGATTAACGAGATTTCCATATTATTAACAGGAAAACACTCTTGAGAACCGGCTATCATCTCTGTGGTATCTGAAAATAGCCGTAATGAAAGAGAAGATCGTTTCAAAGTACCGAACTCAGTCTCATTCATCCTGTGACGGTCGTGTCGGGCCAAGACGTGACGGGGTCGTACAAGGTGGTTGAGATTTTGGTAAAGCGTTCGCTGTACATAAATCAAAGTAGGAAAACGGGGCGGGGATGTAGTCTGTCTTTGCGAGTGTGTATGGGTGAGTGGATTAGAGTTAATGTGTATAGGCTGCGAGTGATGTACAGGTGTGTGGATGAGAGTGTCTCGATTGATGTGGATTGCGTGTACTAGAGCAGGCAGGCGTGCATAAGTCATGAATATCCTAACCTAACCTAACCTAGCATAACCTAACCTAACCTAACCTTACCTGATGGGATCTAACCTAACCTAACCTAACCTAACCTAACCTAACCTAACCTAACCTTACCTGATCGGATCTAACCTAACTTAACCTAACCAAAATCAGTCTAACCAGACCTAATCTAACTTGACCTGACAACTTGAACCCAACTTAACCTAACCTATAGATAAGCCTAATCAGTCCAAACCTGACCTAACTTAAACCTAACCAAACATAATCTAACCAAACTTAACCTAACCAAACCTAGCTAGACCTCACATAAACCTAACCTACATAACCTAGCCAAACGAAACCTAACCTAACGTAACCTTACCTAACCTAACGTAACTTAACGTAACATAACCCAGCCTAATCTAAACAACAGTACCCGCTAGTGGCTTGCATAAGTGTGGGCGTAGGAGTGTGCAAGTGGAGGTGGGTAGGCTGAAGGCTAAGTACGAGTCGAGTGTGTGTGTGTGTGTGTGTGGGCGTGCGGAGTGACAGGCGTGGCAGGCAAGGGGGGGGAGGGGGGCTGGTGGTAGTATATGTGCCGGGACTTAGGTCAGGATAGATTTTCGAGATTAACTTATCAAATCCTGTCGGCAATGCGTGTGGGGTTCAAAGAGACGGTGTGTGTGTGTGTGTTTATCCTCTTTTTTTCTTTTCTTTTCCTGCTCTAACTTTTCATTCTGTTTGACGGTCGCGCGCGCGTGTGTGTGTGTGTGTGTGTGTGTGTGTGTGTGTGTGTGTGCGCGCGTGTGTGTGTGTGCGTGTGTGTGCACGCCCGTCTTCTAACAGGTGCCTGCTATTTCTGCCTGTTTACTGCCCGGGAGGTTGGCATGTGTGTGTGTGTTTGTTCTCGCAGGTGTGTGTGTGAGAGAGAGAGAGAGAGAGAGAGAGAGAGAGAGAGAGAGAGAGAGAGAGAGAGAGAGAGAGAGAGAGAGAGAGAGAGAGACTGCAGACGTAGAGGCAAGACATATATGGGCTTTAATCCTCCTCATGGCTGCTGCTGTGAATCCCCTTTGTGCCAAGCCCCGAGGAAGGAAAAGATTAGTAATTTTAAGCTGAAAACGTACGACTTTCTGCCTTGATGTTTGTGTCTCAAGGTAATCATCCCCGGATCTACAGCGTCATTCTCAGATGTGTGTCCTCTGAAAAACATATTATTTTCTTGGTGTTTTCTCTCCTTTCTTAATTGTTGTTTTGTGTCGCATGATCGTACAGGAAAAAAAATGCTACTTTCTTCTTTTTCTTGGTTTGTGTATGTTTTTTTTTAATTCACTCATTTTATCTTCTAAAAAAATAAAAAAAAGGTATTTTCTTGATAGGTTTTTCATTATTTTCCTTCTTTTTTAATAGCTTTTCGTGTTTTAACCTTCTTAAAAAGCCATAATTTTCTTCAAGTTTTCTTCTCTTCTTTTAACGTGTTCTTTGTTATGAATATTTACCGTTTGCTTGAGGAGCATAAAGTTTCTTAATGTCTGCTTCCCTTTACTCTTCTTTTAACGTGTTCTTTGTTATGAATATTTACCGTTTGCTTGAGGAGCATAAAGTTTCTTAATGTCTGCTTCCCTTTACTACGTGTTCATCTATTTTTATGAATGAAGAAAATATTTACACACAAATAAAGACATGAGTAATCTTCCTTTTTTATCTTGAAGGTCCGTTACTGGGGGCGAGTTTTTCACGGCGTAGATAGAAAAGGCAAGCAGGCAGCGGGAAACCCCTCGAGCAAGAGTGAGTTTCTGGCGCTGTTGTCTGATCGTTGCTGTCACTGTGAGAAGGAGGAGGAGGAGGAGGGGAAAGAAGAGAAGCAAGGGAAAAAGAGGTGTCGAAGGAGATAACAGGAGAAATATAAGAGGACAGGATAGGAGATAGAGAAGGAGTAGGAGGAGGAGGAGGAGGAGGAGAAGGAAAACAACGACGGGGAAGACGAAAAGGATGAGAAAGGAAAGAAAATGGAAAAGCAGGAGGTGTCAAGGTAGCATAGTAGAAGAAATAAAGATGACAGGATGAAGGGAATAAACTGAGTAAGGGTGGGAACGAGAAAGGGAGCGTGAGGGAAGGAGGAGAAGCAGGAGGGGAGAAGAGGAAAAGAGAACGAGCAAAATGAAAGAAATGAGATGTGAGTAAAGGAAGGGAGGTGAAGGAAAGGAGGAGGAAGAGAAGGAAGAGAAGTATGTGGAGGAGAAATGAGGGAAGGAGATTTAGTGAGGAGCCAAAATTGGAAGAAAATTCTGGAGAAGCTTACGAGGAAAAAGGAAATGAAGGAAAATAGGAAGGGGAAAATGGTGGAAGGTACAGAAGAGATGAAAGAAGGAACTAAATATAGAAAGAAGAGTAAGAGTGCGGAAGAAGGAAAACGGAGGAAAGAAAAAAAAAAAAAAGGATGGGGGAGGAGGAAGGAGGAAGAGAAGAAAGCCGAGGAAAATAATGGTGGAAAGGAAATGATGGAGATTAAATGAGAAGACAAAAGTGGAAGGGAGAGTACGAGAGCAGGAGGAGGAGGAAACGAAGAAAAGGTGATAAAAAAAAGACAAAAAGCCTTCAACTACATGTCACCACCTATCTCGTGCTGGCTACGTGTTCATTTTTTTTTTCTTTGTCATTTCTATGAGAGGCAGTGCGGGCAGGGGTGAGCTGGGAGCGAGGCGAGGGTAGCACATCAGACGGGCCAGGTGTGGACGCGGGGGTAAAGGAGTGAGCGGGCCACAGATAAGCCAGGGATAAGTTAGGGGTGAGAGAAGCGGTAAATATGTCACGGTCGTAAGTTGAATAATCTCTCGTACTCATTTCTTTTCTTGATTTTTCTTACGTATTTGGTCCGTATTGCTAAGCGTTTCTGCGTCTGATCTACACTACTTTTAACGGGCTGTAGTGGAATTCGTCGTCATTTTTCAAGGGTGTTTTTATTTTTATTTTTATGATTATATTGATAGTTTAATTAACCCTTTCTTGCCCGAATTATTAACAACACAAAAGAAAAATTATTTAAGGACATAAATAAAATAAAAACATGCAGAAGAAAGTATTTATTACAAAAATTGTTAAATTTAAATGTTTGTGGGCATTGGACCATAAGAACAAGCACATATGGTAAGTCAAGTAATCATCTTTGTAGCTTTCGAAAACAATCCTCTTGAAAGAACAACGTGTTTGATTATTTGGGTTTTGTATGCTTTCCTTTATGATTTCATGTTTTTTTATATTCATTCATGTATTTTCCCACATTCAGGCTTCTACTTTGCCTTACATTTTACTTTCAAGTTGATGCTCCTGGTCTGAACCACCTCCCACTTCTGCAGTTACTACATCGACTAGTCATCACCTCAATCTCCAACGCCAGTAACAAGTGTGACAAATTTTCAGGTTTCGTAAGGAGATAGTCAGCCAATAAGAGGACTAGACTGAGAAAGAGTCAGTCAGGTGAGTACAGCAGGTTAATTAAAATCTTACGTCGGAAGAGAGACAAAGCCAGGACGAAGCGAGGCTCGGGTGAAGACAAGGAGAACCAAGGGATGAGGATAATGCCAAACGTGGGTGGGTCGGGTACGTACGCATCGCCAGCACTCTCGTTACATACACAAACAGATGACAGATGGCATTAATGTTGCGAGGACTTCCAACACTTAACTCTCTGCATTAGGCGCCGCACTGAGCTCGATGCTGGGACGCCAAAACACAATCAGTCAGTCTGTATCTGCATTTGCTTTAAGTCGTACAATGTAAATACAAATAATTCTCCTTGGTTAATGATCGATATAATACGCGCAGAAGATCTTACGACGCAGAACAGTAATATAATATAGTAGGCGCGATTTCCTTTAATTCTATGTAAATACTAGATCTTCAGTGTCATTTACAGGAACATACGAAGCAGTGCAGTAGATACACGTGCCCTCCTCAGTTCATAAAGACACACTGCGTAAATAGAATGCACTGAGCGAATAAAGAGCGATGAATCTTGACTTCCGTATTGCGCAACAACAAAAGGCCTCATGAACAAAGGTTTGGCAGGGAGAGTTGGACAAATTTCCCTTTAGAGAATAAACTTATTTCGTCTGTGTTAAAAATGCTGAGTGTTTAAATTCTATACGATACTCACCGGTGTTTTTGAGCTGCTGTGATGCTTCAGTGTAGCAATGAAGGAAAGTGAGGGCGTCGAACAGTTACGTGAGCACATGCTGAAGGGAACATGATGATAAAGCTTTGAAATCGGTACGAAATTGAGTGAATCTTGTCCCAAAGCTTTATTTATTTATTTTTTTCAGTTCGTATTTTTTTATTTATTTATTTTATTTTTTTGTATTTTAATGAATGAGTAACTGAATTTACTTATATATATTATTTTATGTGTGTTTTGTGTGTGTTCATGGAGGGACGCTGTTACCAGACCGCCGCCAGTCCGAGACAGTCGTCCGCTGAAGTGAAAAAAAAAAAAAAAAGGAAAAAAAAACTTTCATGCGAATCTTTAACAATTACTCATATTCGTACCCTTATAGTTTCTCTCTCTCTCTCTCTCTCTCTCTCTCTCTCTCTCTCTCTCTCTCTCTCTCTCTCTCTCGTACCTTGACAAGGCCACCTCTATATAAATCCTTGCTAATCGCCTCGTTTGCGCGTCATAACCGATAAAAGATACGGCTTCTGTCATCCAATATTGAAATGCCAGTCGCTTTTGTGCTCCTTTTTTTTTTTTTTTTTGTGTGTGTGTGTGTGTGTCGTAATCGATTGAAGTTTGTCCGCTTTTCAGACTTTTGCGGTATATATTTCTCTCTCTCTCTCTCTCTCTCTCTCTCTCTCTCTCTCTCTCTCTCTCTCTCTGCATCATGAAACAAAGAAATCAGATAAAGGGTTAAGTAACATTTTTTGCATAACGACTTTTCTTTCTTGCTACTGTGTGTGTGTGTGTGTGTGTGTTTGTGTGTGTGTGTGTACCAAGCAAACCTATTTCAATTAGTCGTGAAAATGGATTAGGTCTTTGAAATCTGAGCCAAGAATGTGAGATTGATGTAGCAAGAAGGTGTAGTAGAAGTATGTGCCTGAGATGTGGCAAGGGACGGAAGGGTGCAGGTGGTGGTGATGGTGGTAGAGGCGGAAGGCAGGCAGGGAGGGAGGGAGGGTGGGAGGGAGAATGGATGAAAGTAGAATAGGTAGAGGCTCTTATGTCTGTAGAGGTGTGGGGGTGTGGAGTGAAGAGTGGCGTGGCAAGTGAAGTAGAATCGTGGTGGTGGTGGTGGTGGTGGTGGTGATAATAATTCTCGTTTCATTTCTACTTATGGCCCGTATTTTGAAACGCTTTGCTCTCTCATCACGAGTATTTTCAAAGGCCACAGAGTTGATTAACCGGGTTTTCAAGAGTCTGTCTGCCGTTAATAATGTAGAAATCTCATAAATCTGTCACTGGAGCCGTATAAACACCCTCAAAAATCCATGTAACTTCAACTAGGCTTTTGAAAATAGTCGAGGTACTGTGCAGAAGTGTTTCAGAATATAGTGATGTAAAGATGTTTTCTCAGCCGTATAGTGATGTTTGCGAACCCTTTGATGCCAATAAATACATAAAATCAATCATTGAATAGCACTATTAAGTCTTCACAGTTATACTACCTATACAGTGCAGGTTTGGAAGGATATACATGCACAAGATCTCATATTGTTTATATATATTCAAGGAACTCTGTACCGTTAATATACACACTCACTTGTTTGAGACGCAAGCCTTACTGTTCATGGTCCGCGTGTGACTATATATAAGGTCATGTTAAAAGCAGTCTGCCCAAGCAAGTATATTTGTGTGACCTGTTTTCTTGCAGTTTATCGCCTTTAGCCTGTGTCTCAGTTAGATTGACGTTTGGCTGGCAATATTTTCTTGACAAAGATGAAAAAAAAGAAAAAAAGCTGAGTATGCGTGTGCAGTTACTCGTTGGATTCTCTATTAGTATAAGTCTGAAGTAAAAAGTAGTAGTATTTTTTTTCTCAACTAAGCACTCATTTGATTTCATTCTGCTTTACGTGGGATTACTTCTCCGTCAAAATAATATTCCATTTTAATCAACATCACGTCCATTTTTTAGAATGTCACGAGATATAAAAAACTGACATGGGATATGATGAAACGCAATTAGGTAGAGAAGATTCAGAGCACGATGATGAGGACAGACCATGAAAAGATATTACGTCCTAAACAGTCATTGCAGTTCCGCGTGTTCTTTGTCCTTGATGTACACGGAATGTACTTCAATGGGTACTTAAAGGTGGGGATGACACCTTTATCCTCCATACAAACACTCACTCAGTTATGAATCTCGCTTCTTTTATGATTATGTTCAGTTGTTTCAAAGTTATCCCCTTTTGTTGTTGTTGTTGTTATTGTTGTGGTGGTGGTGGTGGTGTTCATTTGGACGTAGAATCATTTCCTTTGTTTGACTGTTCAGAAACGTGCCAACACACACACACACACACACACACGGGGGGGGGGGGGGAGAGCTCTTTACTGTGTCCTTTGTGTGTGTGTGTGTGTGTGTTGGAGTAATGATACAAGAAAGCATATGGAACACTATGTCTGTGAAGCCTTGGGACTTACGCCACGCCCTTGCATTGCTGGGAGTCTTGGTGGGACGTGCTGCATGTCGTGGTGACGTAATCTTAACTACATCTTTTGCGTTAGATTATTGCAGCTTATCATAACTTCCTTCCTCTTTAGGGCCAATAGGTCTGTCCCGTTTATTTTCTTATGTTCCTTTGTGTTTGGTAGGTTGGTTTTATAGCAGGAAATAAAACATGTACAATAATTGACGGTTTTTGGAGAGAGAAAAAAAAGTTACTGAATGAAAGAAATTGTTCATTGACATTTTACCCAGAAATGGTTAAATGTCTTTAGTAAAAGGAGAACTGTTGTATATTATGTCTGATTTTATGTCTGCATATATATTCATAGTTCAAATGTTGACATGACTATTTGTTGCAATTCTTTGGCGCATATAAATGAAAGCCAGAGAGAGAGAGAGAGAGAGAGAGAGAGAGAGAGAGAGAGAAATATAAGACAAAGAACGTCCATGTCTCGACGCTGTGTTCGCGGAGAAAAACGAGGAACATTACTGAGGTGCATCTGAAATATAGCGAAGTCTTCCCCGTAATGGGCTTGCCTTCGTTTTCTCTGGAGCACGAGCTCAATGGAAGGTCGAGAATCTCCCGTACTTAAACTCTCAGGCGAACCGTGTCTGATTTTTTCTGATTTCCCTCTGTTGACCGAGACTTAACGTTTTAGCAGAAGGTTTGAATATCAACACCGAATTCAATCTAAGAGAAAACAGCAAACGTGGAGACTTTAATTTCTTTCCTTAACTTGCCAAAAACAAAACACATTAACTGTTCGGAAGTTTGCCGCTCGGAGGGATTACTAAGGAGGATTAGTGGGGTGAATTTACCTCCCTGGCCACGCAAGACGCCACGCACCCCCGAGCAGCGCGTTCGTAAATACACAACTGATGAGGAAAGTTAGTGCAGTGGAGTGATGGCGGTGCTGCGTCGGTTCCTCGGCTTGATGCTTGATGACTAATAACAAACAAAATGCTTTCCTCTAAACCTCCGCTTTCTCTTTTGGGAATCAGCTTTAAAGTCTAGACGAGTGTGCGACAGTCTACCTGGAGGAGGAGGAGGAGGAAGAGGAGGCCATCTATCCATCCATCAGCCTTCCACGGTGACTGTTGCATTCTTTTTACGCTTCCTCTCAGCTTTAATTTGGAACCCGCGAGGATAAAATTAATTAAAAGTAATGTAAATTTTCTCATTTTCTAGACACTACGGGGAAAAAAAAAAATGTGGAAATAGTAAGCAAATAGTTATTTTTTGAACTTTTTATACCTTAACTCTTATCATCATAAACAGGACCCGTTGATGTCAATGATGTGATGTTGATGGTTTTCTGGTGCAGCGAGTGTTCCTGAGAGGCTCAAATGTGTAGGAAAGTTGACGAAGCCTTTGGGTAGAAACTGAAGACACACTTGTTGAAGGGCTTACGTGGCGGTGACTGCTCGCTACATACCCACAACGGGACACTCACCTCTCCTTCCTCTTCCTTCCTCCTTTCCTCTTTTCTGTTCCTCTTCTGTTTCTCTCGTATCGTTTGTTCTTTTTTCTCCCTAATAGTTCATTTTACCTCTTTTTCTCTCTTACTCTTCTTGCCGTTTTTCTCTTCTGTCTTTTCTCTCTTCCCTTTTCCTCGGTATTCCCTCTTCTCTTCATGGTCTTGTTTTTCCTTTGTATTGCTTCTCCTCACACTCTGCTCATCCTTTCCTTAATCGTCTCCATCCTCCTCGCATCGCCTTCTCTTTTACGTTTTCGTCTCTTTCCTCTCTCATGTTTTCATTTATCCAATCTCTTTTCCACATTACAGCACCTTCTTCTAATCCTCCTTCCCTCCCTGATTCCTTCTTCTGCCGCGGTTCTCTCTGGCCAAGCTAATGGAGGGCGCATAAAGTTTTTTTCCTGCCGTAATAAGCACGAACGTTTGCATTATGTGATGATGAATGCTCGCGTTTGGTGGGTTAGGGAATAATGCACCCGCGGAATTTCATCAAAAGTTGGCTGGTCATAGTGAAGACTTGGTTCGGTGGTGTTCTTATTGTCTGGATCTATGTGAATACAATAAGTTTTTCTTTTATGCCAGATCTTTTTGATTGTTGTCTAAAAAAGTGTATTGTCTTGTGTTTTGTTTTTATAGCTCTTTTGAATCATGTAAGGATTTCAGAGAGAGAGAGAGAGAGAGAGAGAGAGAGAGAGAGAGAGAGAGAGAGAGAGAGAGAGAGAGAGAGAGAGATGGGTGCGAGTGTCTCCAACCTAAACACGAACACCTGTTCTGATATTTAACAAACAGGAACAGAGAGAGAGAGAGAGAGGCGGATGCTGGGATAAAGAAGAGGAAGAAAATAAGCACAATAAGAAAATATACTACTACTACTACTACTACTACTACTACTACTACTACTACCACTACTTCTGTTATTACTAAAACTACCACCACCACCACCACCTTTACCTCTCGCGCTACCTTGACTCCGTGGATCAGCACAAACATGATGATCTGATCCGACACAAAAAGTGGCGTTGCTGTTTGCTGGACAAGTCAACAGGCAAGGGTCCAAGAGTATAATGATTCTACGCGTAAATGTACAGGAGGAGGAGGAGGAGGAGGTGGGTGGTAGTTTTTATAGTGAGGAGGTGTGAACGACCCGTAGGAGCATGAAAACGAAGCGCTGTTGCAGGGAGAGATTATTTGCAGCGTCAAGGTTGTGGAGGAGGCAAGAAAATTTTATGTACATTCTCATTATTTTGATCATTTTATTATTATTTTTTTCCGTGTTAAGCCCAAAGCATCTGTTGTCTATATTCGTGTGGCATGTGAAGGAAATAATGAGAGAGAGAGAGAGAGAGAGAGAGAGAGAGAGAGAGAGAGAGAGAGAGAGAGAGAGAGAGAGGAAATGATTCATACCCATTTGGTTTTGCTTTAGATTCACCGATTCACTCGAGGGGCTCATTTCATATCGTCTACTTCATCTATCTTTATTATTTTTCTTCCATTTTTGTCAGCAAGGTGGGACAGGTGATTTAATTCATCCATATAATGAAACGAGTGAGATACACGGCTTTGGTTTTTAAGGCTATGTAAACATCATCACTAACCGCGGCTCTTTCTTCATCATGGAGACTCTTTTTGTTCATTATTGATCTTTTCACCGATAGGCAAATATTTTCCTATATCCAGTTAAGACTTTTAAACACTTACCTATGTCTCATATAGTTCTGTGGCTTAGAGAAGACAGAATTTACCTGTTTACTTCAATTTTCTCTTTCTGTAGCCTTCAAGTCGTTATTTTGCGGAGCTTGTCATGCTAACAAATGAAGACTAGCAGTGAAACCTTTGGAGTCTTTCAAGTATTTCTGTGGATTAAAAAAAAAAGACAAAAACTGCCTCTTTAATCTCACTTTCTCTTTCTGTAATCATGGAAACGCTATTTTTGCAGAGCCTGTAATGTTAACAAGGAAAGACCGTAGCAGTGAAAGGGTTAAAAATAGCGAGAATTTTCCGTCCATGAGCTGCCCCTGCGCCCACGCCGCACACTACGCCCACACGCTGCTGATCCACTCGTTGTTCATTCCTAAATTAGCATAAATGATAAATGTTACAGGGATGAGTGAAATGGATCGTGGTGGAGTAAAATAGTGTTGGTTCTTTTTTTGCATATTGCGTTAAAATTTGAAAGGAAAAAAAAAATTACTCTGGCTTTTAATTATCTGCTAATGAAACGGCTTCGTAGAGATGGAAATAAAAGACAAACTGACAAAGCTGCTTAAAAATATATACCTCTCTCTCTCTCTCTCTCTCTCTCTCTCTCTCTCTCTCTCTCTCTCTCTCTCTCTCTCTCTCTCTCTCTCTCTCTCAAAGAAAGTGCCTTTAAAGAAAAAAATAGATGCTTCGTTCTACACACATAAAAAAAAGTGAAAATGTGAATAAAGAAAAAAAGAAAAAGGAAAAAGTAAAATTGCAAAGGTGTATCGAAAAAAAATAAAGAAAATGCTACAAAAGTACGAAAAAAAATGCGCATCAAAGTACTTAAAAAAAAAAAAATATATATATATAGTAATAGTTCATTTACAGAAAGACTCGGAAAAAAACTACAATTTCTATAAAACTACATACATAATAGATTCGTAGTGGTAGACATAATAGATTCGTAGTGGTAGAGAGAGAGAGAGAGAGAGAGAGAGAGAGAGAGAGAGAGGTTTCCGTTTAATCTCTTCAAAACGAAAGTATAGGAACATGATACTACATAAAAAAAAAATAAAATAAAAAAAATAATAATAACAGATCATATCGAACACTGAAAAGAAGAAGAAGGAAAAAAAAAAAAACGAAACAGCTCACATAGAATCGATACACTTCAAAGTACTCGTAAGTGAAAGAAAATTAAATATCATTCTCCCAGCGTGTGTTAACTGGCTGAATCCACGCTCCTTGACTGTCTTTTATCCACTGGCTTACAAACTTTATTTCCTTTTTTTCCTTTGTGTGTTTTTTTTCTTCTCCTTTCTTACAACTGTTGCATCTCTGGTAAGGCTATCGTTCCCCTTCACGCCGTTCTCAGTATTCTCCGCGGATCCGAACTCCATATCCTCCTTATTGAAATTCTGTTCCGTCCGCATACCTAAAATGTGAAATAATATTGTGTTCGCTTTTTTTTCTTTTCTTTTTTTCTTTTTTTTTTTTTTTTACATTGAAAGTAACCTTCCATCTTGCCTTGAGTTCATGCCGCCGTCACCTGGCTGCTGCCGTTATTTGAATTCACTCGACTTCATTCCATGGACTTCCTCTGAGCGCACTATCACGCGGCCACATCTCTTAGACCAACCATTGATAAGGTCTGCTCTATGCTTAGTGTTGGAACTCTCTACCCACTCTTCAGGAAGTTGAATAGGTTTTGGAATTACTGATGATCTTGTTTGTTTATCTGTTGAATTGTTTAGCTACTTGTCTATCTTGCGATCTTTTTATTTGTTTATTTATTTATGCATTTATTTATTCATCTCTCAGTGACAGTACGTACAACCTTGCTTTTCTTGCTTTTTTTCTTTTTACCTCGTCATGCCTCACTTCCAGAAAATAGTGATTAGAAAAAAAAAAAAAAAATGGAGTCAAACACGAGACTTCATCTGGGTTTAGAAAGAAGGAAAGAAAAAAGGGAGAGAGAGAGAAAAAAGAAAGAAAAAAGTATTGTATCTTTTAATACCAAACGTCGACATAAAATTTTACACACACACTCCTTGATTGCTCAACTTTACTTTTCGATATTCAAATGTCAAGAGCAGCTTACATACGATCTCCCGTTTCCACGAAGGTTCAGTATGTATGCGATAAAAATACAGACTTATTTCGTTTTCTCTGTCTTTTTTCCCCTCCGTTCTGTTCTCTTTAATTCATCTCAATCACATGGAGGAGATGAAATCCCTTTTTGGAGGACGCATTGACCTGTTATCGTCAATCTGACATGCCCAGACGTATGTACAACCGCTAGTGGATCACCGTGCGCTTGGCGGCGGTGCGGATATGAATATTTTAGGCTCGGGAAATGGAAACTTAGACATTCGACATTTTCTTATTCAGGAGCACATCGTGGAGAGGAAGGGAGATGAAATAGTGGACGAGAACTTCCTTTCTTTTATCTTTACTTGCAATATCCTGCTTTGTGTGCCTGTGTTATGTACTTCGTAAAGGAAATGAGTTTTACATGATGCGCACAAGCTCAGGATTAATTGGAATGTATATTTTATCTTATTCTTCGGTCTTTGAGTCTCCTTCTAGCTATCACATTTTTTTTTCTTTCTTCCTTTCTTCTTCTTCTTCATCTTCTTCTCTACTTTTTACGTTCCTTTTTCCTATTTTCTTCTTACTGTTGATTTATTTACTAGTTTTTCTTGCTCGTCGCCGTGAGCTGCTAGGGGCGCGGGTGAAGCCTTTGAAGGGAGTGGCAAGAAAGTATTGCCTTCCCAGCTGGTTGTCGCCGGCTTGCGTCACCCAGTGCATCCATCACTAAACTTTTTCCTCCCTGTGCTAAGTACGTGTCGCGATGCAGAGTCAAGCATATCAGCGCGCAGAACTGGTTACCTTAAAAGCGCTGCGTGTTTGTTCAATGCAACCAGTGGCTTTAAATTGAAAGATATATATATTCTTTTTTTTTTTTTTTTTTTTCATTTTTGTCACAGTTGAGCCAGGTAGTGGTGTCATGAAGTCTAGTGAATTGCATGTTTATAAATTGAGCAGAAACTAATACATGGACTAATTAACTGCTTTAAACTGAAAGCTCCATAAAGATCAAGAGCGAATGAGGTCCTGCAAATTGGAGGTAGTTGCTATATACTACCTTTTATTTGTAACAGTTTGTGGGATATGGCACCACTGCTTGAGGCAACTGTGCGTACATACAAAAAGTGCACACTGGTTGGTGTTATGCATCACATGGAGATCAGGCGCGCACCTACACTTGGGATAGGTTGGGTGAGGTTAAGTTAGGCAATGCTGTATACACATCGACTGTGATGAATGGATGACTGATTCTTTGTGTGTCTAGGAGGCTAGTCAAGGGTCCAAGAAAAAGAAGAAGAAGAAGAAGAAGAAGGAGAAGAAGAAAAAGAAGGAAAAAGAGCTAATTTTGCTGTTCCTAAAAAGCTGTCTGTCAATACAATGTGTTAAAAAATAAAAAAAGCTGGCTAGTCTAGTTCCGGGAGTGTCTTGATGCTCCTCCTTCGAAACAGTTCAAGTTGCAGCAAGGAAGAAAGAAAGAAACAGGGTAAGAATTTCAGAGATACATTGGCTGATAGATAGATAAACAGACAATAGGTAGACACAGTAAGAGAAAGACAGACAAACTGACAGGTAAATAGATAGACTGACAGATCGATAGGTAGACAGATGGATAGATAGGTAGATAGAGGAATAGATAGATAGTTGGAGAGATAAATAAATAGAAAGGTTTTAAGTGACCTACACTAACGTAATGTAACGCATCTCAAATGTAATTAGGATGGGTCCTCTCCACGTGGCTCACCTTTCATCAGGTAATGCTTCCTTCTCTGTATAAGGATATATTGTGTCCCCGTGATTTATTGAAGTTATGAACAATGCGCAATTATAACTACGAGAATAATAATAATAATAATAATAATAAAGAAAATGGAAGTGTATCGCTTTTTTTATATTTCATCCTAAACATGCACATTAATTTCTACAACTCTTGTCTCCTAAAAAAAAAAAAGTGAAAAAGGCTTAAAAAAAAAGTGCAGATTGCTTACGTTCCTGGCAACACTTGATGAAAAAATATAAGGTAAAAAAAAAAAAGGTTAAAAAATATATATAGAGGTATTTTTCCTGGGATGGAACACTAAATAACTAGCGAGGGACGGAATTACTTGAAAGCCGCTTTGTATTAATTTATTCAGCCGGTTATTTCATCTGTTCATTTATTCATTCTGCTGCCTATTGGACTATCTGTATATTTATCTATTTATTGTTCATTTATTGTTTATTTATTTATTTATTTATTGTATTGTCTATTTATTTATCTGTATTTATTTATCTATTTATTCATCGACTTATCAATCAGTACATGTATTACCTTATTTATTTGTCCTCTCATACAATTGTTCATCGATCTGTGTGGTTATACAGCAGTGGGATTGGGATTGCGTATGATTTTAAACCAACATGGCAATCTGTGTTTGAATGGAGGGCTCGGAAGTTGTTTGGTATGTATGTATTCTGGTTCCCATTTATGTGAGAGAGAGAGAGAGAGAGAGAGAGAGAGAGAGAGAGAGAGAGAGAGAGAGAGAGAGAGAGAGAGAGAGAGAGAGAGAGAGAGAGTAATGTACTAAGAGTATGTTGGAGAGATAATGATGATGCTTTGATATACTAACAGCTCTTTTCTGTCCCATAATTTCCTTCCTCCTCCTCCTCCTCCTCCTCCTCCTCCTCTTCATTCCTTTCCTCCTCTTCTTCCCTTCCCAGATTCCCTTACTTTTGGATACAGTTTTTCTCTCCGGCTGAATAACGTCGTAGGAAGATTAATGGTCACACCTGGATTTTGTTTCCTTCGTGGCCCTGGTAGGGAGGAGAAGGAAGAGAAGGATGAGAAAAAGGTGGAGGTGAAGCAGGAAGAGGTGGTGAAAATGGAGGAGGATATGAATGTATGATGTGATATAGTGAAGAGGGATCGGTATGGTGAACGAGACTATAGTTGTGTGTGTGTGTGTGTGTGTGAGCGAGGTGAGGTGCCTTGGAAACGTCTAACCAGCAGCGAGCGGCGGTAACATGAGATGCGCCGAGATGTGATGTAATAGAAGATACAGATCTTAATAATAATATTCATAACTTACACACACACACACACACACACACATACACACACACACACTGCTGGAGAAATGCGTAAATAAGTCGTCGGGTCCGTGTGTTGGAGTAGTGAAGGAGGTCACGGCGGGGCAAGGCGGGGCAGGCGGGCCAAGTGGTGGGCTGAGGAGCGGCGTCACGTGACTGCATGAGGCTGGAGTGTGGTCCGGTGGCTCGTGTTCTGAAGCGCTTTGCTCTCTCATCACTTCTATTTTCAAAGGCCTCAGATGATTAGCCGGGTTCCAAAGAGGGTTTCTCCTGTTGATATGTTTAAATCTTGTTAATGTGTGTTCGTTAATGTTAGTGTGGTGCAGTGGCTCATATTCTGAAACACTTTGCTCTCTCATCACAAACATTTTCAAAGGCCACTTAGATAATTAGCCACGTTCCAAGAGTGTTTCTCCCGCTAATAATGTAGAAGACTTGTTGATCTGTCACTAGAATTGTAAACACAGCCTTGAAAACCCGTGCACCTTCAACTAGAGCCTTTTGAAAGCGGTGAGGGTGCGGCGTAGAACAGCTTCAGTGTGAGGAGCAGCGCGAGGCCTTGGTGTAGTGTTTGCATCCCGCCCGCTGCGTCTTCCCCGAACACATCCTCTGGCCACGCGTGTGCTTACCTTTGTTGCCTCAGTGCTGGTGGTTGCGTGTTTTCTTTCTCTTGTGTGTGCTATCTTTAGGTCAGGGTCTTAAGGTACACATTAAACTATCCTATCAAACTATTTATCAAGCTACTCATTAAGCAAGTATTAAAGAATCAGCTGAAGTATCTAATCTACCACCCATTAAACTATTCAGTAAACTACTCACTGAATTTCGTAATAAGCTACATATTAAAGTGCCCGTTAAATGATCCGTTAGACTACCTATTAAATGAGCTAAAAAAACGCGTTAAACTACTAGTAATACACATTATACTGACCATCATGTTGCGAATATTAAAAACAGTGCGATTTAATGTACATTTTTCGTAGAGGCAAATCTCCTTTTTGATTTAAAGAAGAAACAAAACTATCCTAAACCCGTTCTTAGTACCTTTTTTTTTTTTTTCAATGGTGTTTTATTTTGTCAAATGTTCTTTTTCCCCTGATGTTGTTATTGAAATTTTGTGTCAATCAGATGTCGTCACGCTGCGCCGTTTGAGTTTATGCTCTTGTTGCGCCATTTCTTCAGCTTAGGTTCCGTTGGTTTCTTTCTCTTTCTTTATTTAAGTTTGTTTATCTACTTGTTTGGTTAGCTATATATTTTTTTCATCTGTTTATCTAACTATACCTATCTCTTTATTTCTTAGTTTACTTGTTTTTATTTGTTTAGTTAGCTGTTTCTTTCATTTGTCTTCCTACCTATCCCTCTATCTAGGTATTTGTCTATTTATATACATGTAATCATTTTTCCTTCCATTTATTTATTTTCTCATCGCGTTCCGCAGCTGTGGCTTGGCTTAGATTACTACGCACGATACAGATACTTTCTTGTGGGATGTTTTTTACGCAACGCAGTAAAGTATCTTCTCGCAGTACCCGCTTGAATCTTCTAAGTTTAAGAATCAACAAAGCAAGTCAGGGTGTTGGGAGTAGCACACGTGGCGCCAGCAGCAGCAATAGTGGCGGTGTCTTGTCCTGTATACTTGCTTGGTCACACAACTGGTAAATGACCACCACACTCTCTCACTCCCCTCTGCCAGGCCGCTGCTGGAGAGGAGACGAGGTGGTTAGTGAGAGGTGAGGACTCATGGTGTTTCATTGTGGCCTTCTCTCACTCACGGGTGAATAACCTGACTCAAAGGGCTCGGAGTGTTACGGAGATTGATCTTGTGACGAGGCGCCTTATGGCTCGTCTTTCCATCATGTTGTTCGTTACCTTCAGTATTACAATATCGACGGTGGCCAAGAGGCGGCGACTGCGTCAGACACACTTGGCACGCGGCGCGGCTCATGCCCTCCTCACGGAAGGCAGACGTATTGACCTGGCATAGAAACTTAAATATACACGGAGAAAAATATTTAGCAGTTTGCATGCACAGAGAACGTGTGGTGCAGAGAGAGAGAGAGAGAGAGAGAGAGAGAGAGAGAGAGAGAGAGAGAGAGAGAGAGAGAGAGAGCAAACAAGTAGAGAGAGAGGGGAAGAGGGCATGCATAAGTGGGGGTGAGAAGTGACAAGAGCATACCGCTTAGCCGAGCCTCCTCGAGATGGCTTTACCAGTCATCTTCACTCCTTGCAGTGCTGGGCGTGGGGGCGGCGCTACCCGGCACCTCTTGGGAAAGGCGGCGGGATGTTAGACTCGAGGGAGGACTTTCCTTATGTGCAGAGAGGAGCTTATGCAACCACAGGGATTAGAGGGGACTTGTGGGATATCTGGCAACAACAGGGTGTGGAGAGGCGCCTCTGTGGCCCACGTGCTGGCCGCGGACGCTCACGCTTTCGCGGCCCAGCTGGTTGCCCACTGCTGGGACGCCAACTCGTGACGTTCAATTGATTTTTTTTTTCATTTACTGTAGCGTCGCGGTTAGGGGCGTAGGAGGAAGGGTAGTGGTTCTGTGTTCTTTGTCGTGCGAAGGGACTACCACCACCACCACCACTACCACTACCACCATCCCCAATGCCGCCGGCGAGTCAGTAACCTCGCGCCGCATCCTTGGCAACCAAACAAGAAAGCACGTTAGTTCAAATACAATAATTTGATATTGTTGCTCGGCCTTCATTATCTGTACTTGCCTGTAGCTGCCGAGGTGCAGCGTGATTGGTCTCTTTTTTCAGGGTGTCAAGTGTGTCATGTAGTACCGGATGGCGCCTGCAGTGTTGTTTGGACGCAGCGTATAAGGCAAAGGCAGGCGGTGATGCTCCTTGGCGGGTGAACTAAAGTGAGTGAGTGATGAGGGAAAGCCACGCCATCAAGAGGCACCAGGCGGGATGTAAACACGCGGCAGCTCTTTGCGGGTCACAATTTGGCACAAGAACTACTGCCGCGTGACACATAAAAGCATGAAAAGAAGCTTATTTGTGTCATATGCACCTGGCATCTCGTCCATACACGCTCTTCACAAGTTTCCCTGCAAGAAGGATAGCAGAGATCCTGTGCTACTTCCACCAATATGGAAAGAAGCTTAGTCATGCAGCAAACTATAAATTGTTTTAAACGAATAAAAATTTCCTTAAACAGCCACGCCTTGACCACTCTGACCTGAAAGTTAGACTACGTATTACGAAATCAGACAACACACACACACACTTCACCACAAGCTCTTTACTTTACAAGATCCTGCCATGATAATAGTGTCAGTAATGATAATGATAACAATGTTAGTGTTAATAACAGTACAACAACAACAACAACAAGAGCAGCAGGAGTAGCAGTAGTAGTAGTAGTAGCAGCAGGTCGCGATAGTACTGCAGCAACAGGTGGCCTATTGATCGAGTCTCCCACACACTCCCAGGTATATTTGGCAAGCCCGCGAGTACATCAGCTCCTCTATTGTTGGCAGCAGCGGGTAAGCCTCACGCCGCCGCTGCTGCTGCTGCCGGGCTGGGTGAGGCTGAGTCGTGATGAGCCTTTGTGAGCCGCTCGAGAGGCACACGGATAAAAATTGTAGCTTTTTTGAATATGTAAACGAGTACGAGTATACTTGTGCAGCGGGAAGCGTTTGAGTCTTGTAAATAACAGTACTTTATCATTTTATTTATTATTTTCACGGATATACACTACAACATGGAACACACACACACACTCTCTCTCTCTCTCTCTCTCTCTCTCTCTCTCTCTCTCTCTCTCTCTCTCTCTCTCTCTCTCTCTCTCTCCCCGTCGTTGCGTTCGTATGGATAGATTTTGTTGCATAGGCTTTACTTTAATTATTCCTTCCTTCGTACTATGACAACTTTATCCGTGTCACAAAAAAAAAAAAAAAAACCCACATTTTGCCTTCGACGGTGACTGTAGCGGAGAGGTCTTGGGGGCAGCACGGTCCTTCACGAGAGCGTTATTCAGAGTTGCATCGGCATTACATCCCGGCGCTAAAGACTAAAAACATTAAAAAAATTCCATGATGGGCAGTCACTTTAGATAGCGTAGAGAGAAAGTAAGGTCACGCTGACAACTTCATCAAACCATAGGACGGGAGTTCGGTTTTGGACGGCACTTCGTTATATTTTGTTCACTTTGTCCTGATCACTTTTCTATAGTTTTCTGGGTTAATTGTTTTTAAGTGTTAAATAATTGTCTATCTTCCTTCTTTTATGGTTGTAGTGGGTCTATAGTTTTTTGTTGTTGTTGTTGTTATTTTTAGGACGCTACGTATAGTAAGATAGGAAACTGGTGTATATTTAAAGTAAATCAGGTGAGAGGCGTGATTTGATGAAAACTGGTATGTGAAATAATACATAGCATTCTCTCGCCTATTTCCGCCTAATACTGAGACCAGCGAACGTTAGGTGTGCCCTTGGTGACGGCTGCTCCTCGCGTGGGGTCCTCTCGTTTGGCGGAATGACGTATTTTTTGCTACGTTATTTTCTCTAATTTGGAAGTGTTTGACCAGTTTTTTTTCCTGCTTGATTGAACGTTCATGCCGCTCGACAGACACGCAACCGTAATTATGAGACTCAAACTAAACGAGAAAAATGTTGCAGCGATGTAATGTAATGCTGTGTGTGTGTGTGTGTGTGTGTGTGCGTGTGTGTGTGTGTGTGTGTGTTCCAGAAAACACAACCATTAGCACCAACAACATAATTATAATTAATCGCCTTAGCAAGGACATACGCTGTTGTTGTAGTAGTAGTAGTAGTAGTAGTTGTTGTTGTTGTTGTTATTGTTGTTATTGTTGTTGTTGGTGGTGGTGGTGGTAGTGGTAGTGGCGTTTATTACTACTGCTACTATTACCACCACTACTACTACTACTACTACTACTACTACTGCTATTATTACTATTATTATTATCATTATCATCATCATTACTAATGTTATTGCTATTTTTATGGCTGAAAAAGGAGAAACGCAGCTCATATGCAGTAAATTTGAAGTTTTGCTTGAAATATGAGAATGAGAAGCAAGGCCAACCATAATTTATTTCATTAACACGCATGAAGACCACAGAGAGAGAGAGAGAGAGAGAGAGAGAGAGAGAGAGAGAGAGAGAGAGAGAGAGAGAGAGAGAGAGAGAGAGAGAGAGACTTCTTCAGCCTATTGCCACTTATCACACTGTATACCTTCCTTTCTTACCGCAAAACTTTCCATGTCTTTTGACTGGCGGACGAAATTCCCCTTAATGACACGTGTAATGACTACTTAAAAATATAAAAGTAAAAAATCCGGTCGTTCCTTCCTCCTCATTTAATTTGCACGACTTTCCTCACTCAAAACCACTCGCTCCGTCTTATCTTTTCTCTTTGCGGTCGCTTGCTGAGGGCCGAGGGCTGAGGGCATCTCGCTAAGGAATATTGATGGCTCTGAGAGACACGGGGGCATGAATAAGAAGAGATTGCAAGGGTTTTAGTGAGATGGAAGAAAACGGAATGGTGGCTTCTTCTTGTCCAGGAATATTGATGGAGTGTAAAGGAGACAAGAATAAAAAAAAGAGAAAAGAAAAAAAAAGTTGAGAGTTTTAGGACGAGTATTTAAGAAGGCGAAAGAAAACGGGAATGGTCTTCTCGGTTCTTGCCACTTAACGTTTTCATAAAGGTGTCACTATGAGCGAAGTTTTGGGGGAACTTTGCTCCTTCCTCCTCCTCTTGTCAGTTTTGAGGCTCATCACACCGCGGAGCTTAATACCAAGACTTGTTGTTGTTGTTGTTGTTGTTGTTGTTGTTGCCGCTGCTGGTGTTGTTGTTGTTGTTGTTGTTGTTGTTGTTGTTGTTGTTGTTGTTGTTGCTGCTGCTGCTGCTGTTTTTCTTTCTTTAATCTATGATATAATTTGTTTTCTTTTTTATTTGTTTTTCTTTTTCTTTTTCTTTCTTTCCTTCTCACTTTTTTTTTATTTCTTTCTCCCTTGCTTTCTTTTGTTAATTTTTTTATGTATACATGTATGTACGTACAGATTATATGTATGTACTCGTATGTACGTCATGTATTAGTTGATTGTTCTATTAATTCTCTCTCTCTCTCTTTCTCTCTCTCTCTTTGTTTATTCATTTTATTTATTTCGTAACCAAGACACAAGCTCTCAACATCTCATCGTGTCGTTGGTGCGGTGTCCTTAACTCACTCAATACCAACACGAATCACTTAACTGCTGCATGAATAGCTAGAATTATGCCCTTCCGCTGATGTACCGCTATCGTGAAGACTTAGAGAGAGAGAGAGAGAGAGAGAGAGAGAGAGAGAGAGAGAGAGGAAATACACACCTTTAACTTGTATTTGTTTCGTCTTCTGGTGGTGGCACGCTAAAAAGACTCTCTTACGTCTCGGATTTACAAGGCTGAAACGTAACATGACAGAGCCAGCCACGTGCCAAGGACATTTTTTTTTTAGGAACCTGTACTGTCAGACGGTGAAGAAAAAAAACTACTTAATGATGTCTGTCTGTCTCACTACTACTACCGGCTTCTTTACACACAAACACACACACACAAACACACACACAGTCTTTCCAAGGAGAGAAATGATACGACACACGATACATTTTTTTTTACATTGTTTATAAATTACACGTATAGTTAAGACTAGACACTTAAAATAATCTGGCTCTGAAACACATACATACAAGCTGGTTGAGGAGGAGGAGGAGGAGGAGGAAGAGGAACAAATACAAGAAACAAATGTGAGAGAGAGAGTAAGGAGGCTGGCAACAAGAGGCAAGAAGGATGAGAAGGGATGAGAAGCTTAGCATATGAGGATCGGGATGCGTAAGGGAAGACTGATTGAAAGTACAGGAGGCAAGGGAAGGTGTAAGAGTGTCATGGGCTGTGTGAAGGGGAGGCGTAATGGGGAAGGGGATAAAGGTTGTGTATCAGTGGTGCTCAGGGCTCAGGATAAAGGGTTTGGAGGCATTTGGGTAGAAAGTTTACGATGTACCGGTCTGGGGGAGTTAAGATTAGCATAAGTACATGTTAGAGAATTATGTTCTGTCCTCATTGTAGAGAGAGAGAGAGAGAGAGAGAGAGAGAGAGAGAGAGAGAGAGAGAGAGAGAGAGAGAGAGAGAGAGAGAGAGAGAGAGAGAGAGAGAGAGAGAGAGAGAGAGAGAGAGATTATAATATTTTTCTTCATAATAATAATCGTAGTAATGCTTGGACATACAAAACATAACTCCTATAAACATGATTCCTTTTTGAGTTGCACAGTATTTACATCTCTGTCGTGTGTGAGCGTTGCCGACAAAGGCGCAGCGGTGTCCAGGTGGGCGCATTTTCACGAAGTCCTGCTGGTGTGGAAATGTTAACAGGGCTTGGTGAAAATGGTTCCAGGGCAGCACGGGAGTTACTAGCAAGTCACAGAGGCGTACGTTGTGTGCGGTAACAAACACATGAAGTTATATATATAAAAAGAAAGGGTACGACATGTAAAACTATATAGTACATAATAAGTCGGTGAATAAAAAATAATAAAGGTGGGATTTATTCACAGTTAGGCGGTGAATAGTGAAAAAAGGTATTTCTTCACCATAACCCACAAAAAAAAAAAAAAAAAACTAAATTGAGATTTTATTGTAATCGTAACGTCATTATATTCGTATTTGTTCAATTTTTTCCTTCTTATTGACACGGTCCACGTTATTAATACATTTAAAGTTCTATAACGTCAACCTTATGAGAAATAAATATAAATGTCTCTTCTATGCACATAATTTAAAGACTACTTCTAATTTAAGAGTAATTTAGGAGCTGTAGAATAATAATAATGCTTAGAAAACCCATGAGTTGTAGAGACAATCAACGGATTCTCTGAGTATAAAAAAAGTTACTGTTTATAATGTACTCCTAAAAAAAAAAAAAATAATAATATATAGGGTTGTACTTCAGTGCCATATTATTGTTATTATTTTCTGCCTCTGAGTAAGACTTTCCTATATTAAGTATCTTTCCAATAACAATAAAGAAAATATCTCATTGTCTCATGCAGTAATGGGAACTGTTTTGGAAGTGAGTGAGGGAGGGAGGGAGGAAGGGAGGGGAGGAAGGGTAAGTATAAAGAGCACGTAGGTAGGGAGGGAGGGAGAGAGGAAAATTTCTCCATATCAAGACTGAACCACAAATCTCCATAAGGCACGTGTTTTTTTTCCCTCCCTGTTCAGTCTTGAAGGGAAAAAGAAGTAAAAGCAGCAGAGAGAGAGAGAGAGAGAGAGAGAAAATGAAGATCTGCCCGTGCTTCATAAATTTGTGAACCAGGGACTTATGAAGCACTGAGATCATGGCAAGAGGCACAGTCATAGTGTTTCGTAAATTTTTTCATAGTGTTTCGAAGCATCGCCACGGTGGGATCGGGGAGTGGTTCATATCTCTATATTCTTAATTTTTATTTTCATTTTATCTTATTTTTGAATGAGTTTTGTGTTTCTGTAAGGGGAAGGTGGAGGAGCAGGATTGAAAGTTGGCTGTGTGACCTTCCCGTTATACTAAAACTTCTTCCAGTGTTTCAGATAAGCTTGTTTAAAGGGAGGAGGAGGAGGAGGAGGAGGAGGAGGAGGAGGATGAAAAGGGGAGTGATGTTGACGGAGTGAGTGTGACACATGAGAGGAGGGAGGAAGAGAGATGAGAAGGGGTTGGGTGTGAAGAATGAATACATCCTGCTGTCGTCGAATTCGGTAGGAATGAAGAGCTTTAATCAGTCAGCCTGTCAGTCACTTAGTCAGTCAGTCAGTAACTCGAATTCTAGATCCGATTAGTTCTTACGTAATGTATATCTTTTTTTTTTTTAGTATTTTTTTCCATATAGTACGGTCATGGCTTGTCGGGGTTCCTACACAGGCACTTCATCCACTTCATTCCTTGTAATACTGTGATCACGTCAGTTGTGGTCAGGTCAGTCAGTCGGCTTGCGCATGCCCACTCGTGTCCCGGCGCAGCGGATGGATGGATGGATGGATGGCAGGTCCTTCGCGCCTCACTACAAACAGTCTGCTGCGGGAGACGTCACACCCGGCACACCTTGAACTTGCCGTGCGCCAGTGACATCTCCCGGAAGGCTGTGGATTCCTCCCAAGTGGTGTCCCGCAGGGGCTTGATGCACTCGTCGTCATCAGCGGTGGTGTTCAACTCCCATTGGGTGGAGATCACTTCTCCCTTGGAGTCCCGCGTCTCCCACTGGCCAACGGGGGGCAGCGCAGCCTCATTTAGTCACCACGCCTCCTCCAGGTTGATCTTGGGGCTGTGGTTGCCGTCCTTGTTGGAGTTCTTCTTGGCGTTGTTCGCGGCCTGCTGGCGTCGACTGGTGCAGCTCATTATCGCCAGGATCAACACTCTGCAACACAAGGACAGCGTTAGACACTTTGAATAAACACTCAATACACACTCAGTCAACACTATGCAGAATATGACTGACATCTCAAGCAAATATTTTTAATGCATAAGTGAACAGGGAGACTCGGTAGCGAAAGTCAACGGGAGCGGACGTGCGTGCGTTAAGATGTTTACAATTCGAGGAACAGATATCAGTGGTGAATGATCTGTTGTCCTCGTCTAAAAAAGGCAGGAAATAGAGTAGGTTTAAAATCTGTCCTTCATACATTTTTTTTTTAAGACTACTATTTAATCTTACAGCTCTTAGTTAAAAAAAAAAAAAAAACCCACTAAGTATGTAACGGCCTAGATAGCTCAGTTGGGAGAGCGTTAGACTGAAGATCTAAAGGTCCCCGGTTCAATCCCGGGTCTGGGCACTTCTTTTTCCTTATCGTATTTGCTGCCTCCTCCACTTCCAGGACCGCGTGTGAGGCTGGCGTGATGTTCATTAGGGCTGGACTCGAATAGTACTGTGGTCGCAACCCCTCCTGCACCGTAATCAGCAATGGAAAATCAATTCCTGCAATCGGCAATCTTTTGTCTTTTGTTTCGTAAGATGTCTGTAGCCCGTGACCGATTGGCAAAATAAATAAAGTAACACCAAATAAATTATATGAAGGATATTTAAGTGCATAACAATGACATCCGGATGGTGGATAACAAGCAGATTCCTGAGCTTACAGTTTTAAAGCCTGTTTCGTGCGCATGTTGAATTACACCCAAAGCGAATACTAATGGTCTGCTTTCAAGTATTACTACAACGTGACAGTAGCATTAGACGGCCTTATAGCTCAGACGGATAGTATTTCAGGAGGTCTCTCGTATCCTTTCGTTGAGTAATTCAAGTGATATCCCTCGTCTCTCATGGAAGGATTGAGGCATGTAATGAATCTGACCAACACGTGTACAGGTGGTGACAGTTGTGGCAATGGTGTGAAAAGAGTTCGTAAAAAAATATAGATTTATGGTGGAAATAAGTGGAAAATATATTGATAATTTTTGAAAATGAAGAGAATTTATATCACTAAAATATATTTCCTTCTGTTTTCCTTTCCTCTTGTCCTTGATGTGAAAAAAAAGTCCCCCTGTCTGATGGGAAACAGATTTCGTGAAGTGAGACCATGAAAGTTTGGATTTTGTCATTCGAACTACCTCATTAGTGAACCCTTTTCCTGCCTGCCCCTCCTCGTATTTTTCTTTCACTTTTTTTTATACTTCATTCTACATCTATCCTTTACTTTCCTTTTACTTTATTTCATTTACTTCACCGAGTTAATACCTCACTCCTTTCCCAAATTTCTGTCTTTTTCGTTCTTCACCCCTCACTCTCTCTTCTTCATTCTTTCTCTCGGACTTTTCTGCCTCCTTTCCCTCTTAATTTTTATCTTTTCCTCAGTCTTCCTATTTTCCTATCTCTTTTCTTTCCTTTCTTTTCTCATCTCTATCTCCTTTACTATTCTTGCATCCCTTCTCCTCCTCTCTTCCCAGCTTTCCGTTCCATCATCTTATCTTCTCATCCCATCGCCCTTACTTACTCGTAGCCCGTTTTCTTTTATCTCGTCCCTTCCTCCCTCCCTGTCACCGTCCGTCCCCTCCCAGACTGTGACCTGTTCCATCCTCTTGTCTGTTATTCGTGGATGTCTTAGTTCTGCATCGCGGTTTTCATTGTTGTCCATCCGTTTCATGTATATCATCCATTTGATCAACTTTCCTTTCTTGTTCGATCTTTCTTTTGTGAGTCTATTTGCCCCTGTCTGTATTTGTTTCTTGGTGTGCCTGTGTGTCTGTGCTGGTTGTGGTACCTCCGCAGGCAAATGGTATTTCAATTATCGTTTTACCTTTCAGGATTTATAAATGGGCAAACTGTGAGTGAGTTATGACTGTACGTACAAATAGATGTTGGTTAATGAACTGATTGAATGTTGGATTGATTGACTGATTGACTGATTAACTGATTGATGGATGAAAGGCGATGCATAAAACATTTGTGGTCGGTAATGAAGTAACGTTGAGGGAGAGTTGTAGTCAAGTTTTACTCTTATTATTATTATTATTATTATTATTATTATTATTATTATTATTGTTGTTGTTGTTGTTGTCAAAATGATATCTTCCATAAGTGCTTCGTGAAGGCTTTCCTCTTCACTTTTTTTAATTTAAAGCTGCAGTGTAATCTAAATTCATCCAAGTGTCTTATGAAGTTTATCAAATATGTCGTTCAATTAGTCATGCACACTTATCCTTGTGTATCTTTCCCTCCTCCCTGTCTGTCTGTCTGTCTGTCTGTCTGTCTGTCTGTCTGTCTCTCTCTCAGACAGTTCTGATGGCCCTGAAGTGAGTCGTGGGGAAATCAAAGGCAGCATCATGCACACATTAATTCCTATAATAACTTCAACACAGAGACTTGAAGGACGCAGCAACTCAGGCAACAAGTCATTTACTCTCGTTACTTGAAGCATCAACTTACGAGTATGTAATTAGTTAATATTCAGCTTATGGCTCATGCTTTTAGAGAATTTGATGCTTAAATATAATTCTTAGTATTTTGATCTGTTTGTTATTTATATTTTTGATGCAAAGAGAAAAAATAAATATACCATCTGATGCTATGAAGAAATTGTTAAATGAGACTGATGGTAAAATATAACTGCATAAATAACTTCACCTCAGTTTGTCTTGAAAGAAAACGAGGCAGGGAAAAGAAAACGTGCATTGTTTACTGAAGGAATATGAAGAGGAAGAAAACGCTAAGCAATCAGCTGTTCAACAAGTCATTACGTAGGCGAAAGAAGGAAATAATTTTATATCTGAAATAAGAAAGGGGGAATTATACCAGTTCACCTTTAAATTTCCAGTAAAAAAAGATGATAAAGAGAACGTAAAAATAACTAATACATTATATAAAAACCCCACTCACAGAGACATTACACATATTGTCCCTATTTTCAACCCTTTATAAATCCTTTTCAATTACCCCTTTTTTTTTTTATTTAGCAATGATTAATCTTTGTTTTACCTTTCTTATTTATTATTTTTTTTTTATCCATCCAACTATTTTGATTTTCTTTACTTTGATTCACACAAATTTATCTTCGTTTGTCCCTTTATTTACGCTCTTTTTATTAAACCTTTTCGCATCCTCGGTGAAGGTAAAAATTCTCCCAAACTGAATGAAATGAAGAGAAATGGAGACTCATATTAGTGGCTGCGAGAGTGGAGGAGGCGGGGAGAAAATTTGGCCATGTGGTATGTGTACTCCGTAATGTGATGGGACGTGGAGTGGTGAGTGGAAGAATGATGGTGGAGGTAATGGGATCCAGCCTCGTATAGGTGGAGGTAATGGGGTGTGTGGTGAAGTGTGGTGAGGAGTGTGATGGTAAGTGGTGTGGAAATTATAAGAGTTACGAGTGGTTGTGTGATGAATGTAGTACTCCAGATTATTGTTAATGTATGAATGCCTGTTTCTGTCTGCCATGTCCCATCTCTCCTCTCGCTTACGAAACCAAAGAGGAACGGAAGGAGGGTGGAGGAGGAAGAGAAGCTTAAAAAGGGGTTAGTTAGAAAGGAGGAAACAGCAAAATATATGAGGAAATGAAGGAGGTGACCCTTAAAAAAAAAAAAATAGACAAACAAACTAAAGGAGGGGAGGAGAACCTGATGAAAAAAAAAGAAAAGTAAAAAATGAACAGTACATAGAAGCAGGAAGAGAGGAAAAGAACGAGGTGAAGGAAGAGAAAGAGGTCACAGGTGAGGAAGAAAATAGTCCCTCTCCTCCTCTTCCTCCTCCTCACCTCCTCCTCCTCATCCTTTTTTCCTCGTGCTTCAAGCAGAGGGCCGCGAGGCTTTCCTGCGTTACCAAGTCTTGGATGATGGCATCACGATTTTTTTGCCGAAAGATAAGAGGGAAATGCGCTTTATAGGGAGACTTTGGGGCGTCTTTGTGCCGGGATGACATTAAGAATTTTCCAAGGGGAATACGGCGAAACAGGAAGAACATGAGGAGGAGGATGAGGAGGAGGAGGAGGAGAAGGAGAAGGAGGATGAGGAAGAGCAAGAAGACAGGATAAATTCTAATGGAGAAAGATGAGAAATTTTGAAGGAGGAGGAGGAGGAAGAGGAGGAAGAGAATAAGGAAAGGAGGGATGATGATGATGATGATGATGATGATGAAAAGGAGGAGTAGTAGGAGGAAGAGAAAGATGAGAGGAAGGAAAAGGAAGAATAAGAGGAAGAAGAGGAGCAGCAGCAGCAGCAGTAGCAGGGTCAAAGGAGGAAGACAAAAGCAATAGGTAAGAGCGAGTAATGTCTTTGTATAATTCCTTACGTATTAAAGAAATGAAAGAGGAACACCACATACGAACTCTCTCGACTGTCATACTACCAAAAAAAAAAAAAGAAAGAAAGAAAGAAAGAAAACAACTAAAAGAAATTCACAACACTTTTCCTTTCCCTCAAAACACTCACAAAAAAAAAAACCTATTACAGTATTTTAACGGAGGCAGGCGAACCATTGCAGAAAAAAAGAAAGAAAAGAGTAAACATGAATTGCAAATGAAAAAAAAAAACACGAACACAGAATTACCACAGTTAGATTACGTATGCAGTGACATGATTAATGACCAGTTTGTAATGCACTCTGATCTAATTACCATCACCCATTCACTCGCGTCCCTTCATCCGCGTCCATTAATTTATCCACACTCAGTAATGCCCCACCCCGGCCGTCTGCTGGCTGCGAGTGAGTGTGATCATTCCCTTACCGTGCATGACGCTGAGTGAAGCTTGTTATTCATTGAAAGGAAACTGTGAAATGCAAGTCACTGTGCTAATGAAGTGCAACACACACACACACACACACACACACACACACACACACACAATCACATCACATCACACGTACTTCAGTAAATCATCATCGTGTGTGTGTGTGTGTGTGTGTGTGTGTGTGTGTGTGTGTGCGCGCTTGCTAACAGACTGAGAGATGGATAGACAGACAGGCAGACAGGCAGGCAGACAGACAGACAGTGAAGGGAATTGTTGCTAAGCGCGAACCACCCCCCCCATCTCAACACACACACACACACACACACACACACACACACACACACACACACACACACACACACACACACACACACACACACACACACAGAAAGCAGATATTAAATGCAGCCGTACAAACATCCCTAAATGATATACGATCTCTTGAAGCAAAATGAGAGGGAAGGAGGAACCACAAGGAGATAACTCATTTCTCTCTCTCTCTCTCTCTCTCTCTCTCTCTCTCTCTCTCTCTCTCTCTCTCTCTCTCTCTCTCTCTCTCTCATCCTGTTTTTTTTGTGTTGGGTTGATGAGGAAGAGTGTGGCGTTGTTTAGAGAGAGAGAGAGAGAGAGAGAGAGAGAGAGAGAGAGAGAGAGAGAGAGAGAGAGAGAGAGAGAGAGAGAGAGATTTGTTAAGAAGGTTCAATGTACTCAAGTATTGCGTTGACGGAAGATGAGAGTGTGAAAGATGAGGTGTGACTAGGGCAGGAGGAGGAGGAGGAGGAGGAGGAGGAGAAAGAAGAGTAGTAAGAATACTCTTTAGAATAAGATGCGAGAAGGATGCTGAGAAGAAGAGAAGCTTTGTCTTAATTAATCTGTGAGTGTGTGTGTGTGTGTGTGTGGTGGTGTGGTGTGTGTGTGTAGATGTTCCTGTTCATGAAAAAGGAGAGGTGTGGATTAGGTACGGCAAGTGGCGGAGAAAAAGAGGTAATGAGATGAGAAGGGATGAACGGGAGAGTGGAAAAGGAGATATGGTCGTGATTAAAAACAAACACGAGAAAATGTTTGGTAAAGGACACAGGAGAAGGAGAAGCAGAGAGAGAGAGAGAGAGAGAGAGAGAGTTGTGTAAGAGGATGGATTGCTTAGATTTTGGGAGTGTCTTCAGCATCAGGGCCAGGAGACATGTTATTGAAAGTACAAATATGAGAATGACGTGTCTGTCTAAGATTTTGTTTACTGCACTTTATACTCGATTGTGGGTTTAAATTACTACTACTACTACTACTACTACTACTACTACTACTACTACTACTACTACTACTACTACTACTACTACTACTACTACTACTACTACTACTACTACCACCACAGACGTAAAGTTCATCATCCACTACACCCATAAAATTGAAGTACGAAAAAAAAGAAAAGAAAAGGGAAAAAGATGAAAGGGATCCGCCGTAATGCGCAAACGAAATGAATTAAGGGGAAGCGGCCGGGTTGATAGACTTAATTTGCGTGAAAAGCGTTAATTGGCATGCCACGTGAGAGGATGGAGGTTGTGGCGGTGCTGGTGGCGGACGGCTATGTAGGTGACACTTGGGAGGATGAAAGCGATGGACGTGACGAAGGAAGCTGGTGGGAATGAACCAAAGGGTTGTAATGGTGACGGATTCAGTGGACATCTAGAAGTGGATGAGATGATAACTGTACATAGTGGAAGATGTGTGTGGTGGAGAGAGGTAAAAGAGGACGAGTGTGATGAAAATGATTTGAGGTGAGAGAAGGTATAAAAATGTGCAGAAAGAAGAGAAATAGAAGTTTTTATTGTGTTTAGGGATAAAAAGAAGACAGAGAGAGGTTGGAAGATGTGAGAGAGGGTGGAAGATGTGTGTGTGTGGTGGAGGGACGTAAGACAGAACGAGTGTGAGGAAAATAATTTGAGCTGAGAGAAGGTAAAACAATGTACCGAAGGAAGAAGAGGAAAGAAAGTTTTAAATGTTTTTAGGGAAGGATGAACAAATAGTGAGGTTGGGCGGATCAGAAGAAAAAATAGAGTTAGGTAAGATAAAAAGAATAAATAAAAGGAAGTACATGGAAAGAAGAACCATTGGGAGAAGAGAACAAGTGAGAAGAGAATAATGAGAATATGACTTTGTGGATAATTAATACAAGAAGAGTGGATAGGGAGAAATAGATGAGAGAAACGTAGATAAAGAGAAACACACTGCAAGAAGAATCATTACGAGAAAGAAAAAAAAATGAAAAGAAACAGAATGACAGTGTACTTTGTGGATAGGTAATCTAACCAAGTGGATGAGGAAGTATGGATAAGAGAGTACAGGGGGGACGGGGTGTTGATGTGTTGATGGATGGTGAGTGCTATTTCTGGGAGGAGTTAGGGAGATAGGAGGTAACAGTGGAAGGAAATACTGGACATGATAGCGGTGGTGAAAGATGAAGAAAGGAAATTGGACGTAAAGGTCAGTGGTGGTGGTGGTGGTGGTGAGTGAAGGAGTGATGTGGGTGGGCGGGTGGACAAGAGCGGGTGTGAATGGAAGAGATGGACTGTGCATGACATTTATCGAATTGGGTTACTCTCTCTCTCTCTCTCTCTCTCTCTCTCTCTCTCTCTCTCTCTCTCTCTCTCTCTCTCTCTCTCTCTCTTTGTGCTTCATGTGTGTGTTCGTGTTGTGTTTTTTTTTGTGTGTGCTTGTGTTTGCTGATTTAAAGTGTGTGTGTGTATGTGTGTGTGTGTGTGTGTGTGTGTGTGTTTATTTGATACTATCGAGGGGTGATGTACTCAGCAATAACTCCCATGATGTAGTAGAGGGGTGTAGGGGAGCGCGGTAATAAACACACATACATAAGAGCACACTCATAGATAGATGTATGTATAAATGAAAGGATAGATAGATAAATGGATAGAGAGAGAGAGAGAGAGAGAGAGAGAGAGAGAGAGAGAGAGAGAGAGAGAGAGAGAGAGAGAGAGAGAGAGAGAGGGGGGGGGGGGATTGCATTCATAAGTGGACTAAATAACTTCATTGGCAATTAATCACCCTGTTGCGCCACCACGTCTCTCTCTCTCTCTCTGTGTGTGTGTGTGTGTGTGTGTGTGTGTGTGTGTGTGTGTGTGTGTGTGTGTGTGTGTGTGTGTGGGGCAGCTGGTTGTGGGGGTAACGCAAAACAGGACAGTGGGCGTGGGGTGCTCATCACCACCACCACCACCACCACCACCACCACCACGACCACCACCACCAACAGATGTTCCGCCCATAACCACCAGTATTCCTGTCACACACACACACACACACACACACACACACACACACACACACACACACACACACACACACAGGACAGGCATACATTTGTCACCACCCGGACACTGTACTTCCTGTGTCAACCTCACACGGACCGCACAAACTTACCGCAATACCCAACTGCGTGTGTCCTCACCTACAAAACCATTAAGAGAGATTGTATGACGCCCTACCACTGCCACCCTCACTTTAAAACAACACCTAGTAAACCTCCTCTATCCTCCTATCCTATCCTCTCCTATAGATGCACCAGAAGGCTTTTATACTGTGTCATGTGTCGTATCCATAGAGACACTAACGAAGCTGCCTTGGATCTTGGTGTCCTGTTTTCAGACCCATCTCTGCTACAGGTGGTTGCCGAAGATTTATTAGCGAAGCGTGCTGTGTCCTCGTGACGGGTTTGTGGTGCGTGACCGGCAGCAGCAGCGGGAAAGGAGGAGGAGGAGGAGGAAAAATAAGGAGAGGAAAAGAGGAAGGAGGAAGACGAGGAATAATGCCAAATGGAGGAAGATGACATTAAATCAGAGAAAAGGAGGGCTGGAAAACGAAGAGGGCTGAGTGGTTCTGGGAAGAGGAGGAGGAAGAGGAGGAGGTGGCGAGCACAAAGAATAAGGAAAAGAGGAATGGAAGGAGAGCAAGGAGAAAATGGAGGAGGAGGAGGAGGAGGAGGAGGAGGAGGAGAATCACTAGGGAAGAAGGAGAGAAAGAAATATAGAGAAAGAGAAGAAAGTAAGGAAAGAAAAACAGGACAAGGAAATAACAATGTCAATGACGAAAAGTGGAACAAAAAGAAATATATATGAGTAAACAAAAATACTTCACTCGCTCCACAGAATAAAAAAAAATATATATATATATGTATACACTCGTATATATAAACTCGAGGCAAAAGGGAAAGAGAAAGTCCATTATGGAGAGGAAACACGACACACTGAGGAAAACCAAGAGAATGAGCAAGATGAAAGACGGAAATAGAGGAAGAAGTAAAAAGAACTGGAACTGTTTTTATTTCGCTATATTTTCTTTTGCTTTTGTCATTTCGTTTGAGAGAAGAAAAGAAATATACAGAACTGAAATGCATGGACTGACACACAATTACACACACACACACAAACACGAGACAGGATACGTACGTTACCCTTCCCTTGTAGTAAACGAGGCAGGAGAGAGGAAAGAGGAGGGAAGGAGAGGAATGAGAGGGAAAATGGAGTAAGAAAAGGGAGGAAAAGGAAGCCACTTGGGACTGCTTCACACTGTAGGCCCACTCATGTTACACGTCCCTCCACCCACGTCCCTCCCTCCCCATGTCAGCCTCGTACACGCTCCTCCCACGTCACTTCCACGCACACCCTTGCTCCTGCCCCGTGTCCTTGCCATCCTTCTGTTTTACATCTCTCTCTCTCTCTCTCTCTCTCTCTCTCTCTCTCTCTCTCTCTCTCTCTCTCTTAAACACAGATAAGTCTATTTTTATTGGTACAAATACTTTATTTTTTGTTTAACTTTCATTCAGATGCAAAATGGACATAATCTTATTAGCTGTGAATGTTTTATACAAGTTTTATATTTCCTTTAATCTTGTCAGGCTGTTATTGTTTTGTATATTTTTGAATTTAGATTTATTTTATATTATTCCAATTTGATCTGCGTCGTACACCCAAATGAGTAACAACTGTATTGCCTGTGATTATATCCGTAGACTTTTATTTCATTTTGTTTGACTTTATTTTACTTTATCGAACTTCACTGTAATTTCCACTGTATGTAAAATGTAAAAGAAAAACAAGCTTTAGTGTAAATTAATCTATTTGAATTTGAACTCCCCCTTCTCCCTCTCTCTCTCTCTCTCTCTCTCTCTCTCTCTCTCTCTCTCTCTCTCTCTCTCTCTCTCTCTCTCTCTCTCTCTCTCATTGAGCATTATAGAAGTATTTATTGACTTTTTTTTTATTCATCTGTTCACTGCAAGGTTTGATCAATGCCTGTGCTCTCTTATGCCTAATAATGGTAATTTTTATCTATTCGTAACTCACTAGTTTCCTTTTCTTCTTCCTCCCTTCTTCCCACGACTCTGCAGTTTCCGAGAGAGAGAGAGAGAGAGAGAGAGAGAGAGAGAGAGAGAGAGAGGAGTATCAGATCACTTTGTTAACAACTTCCATTTTGGGTGTGGAATGTTTTTTTCGTGTTTTTTTTTTGTTGTTGTCATAATGAAGCGCCGTAAATTTCTCTCAATCTTTCATCTTCCTTCTTGGTCCGCGGATGGCGTGCGTGGATGAGAATGGAAAGGAACGCAAATGGGGAAGCAATATTCGTAGACCTGTTGGCTTTAAACAAGGCTGTGATAAACGACATGCTACCCACTGCGTATCTAATCTGAAGCGAGTTACGCGGCTGTGTGGGAAGAAGGAGAAACATTTGATGATCTCCTTCTCGTTATTATGACACGGACGTAAATAAAGGCAATAAATAACGAGAAAAAAATCGTGAAGGTATCTGCCATGTTTACTTCGGCGGTTATAGGCTCGAGGGTTAGCCAAGGGACGAGTTTACGCCGCGTGTTCTCGACGAGGGAGGAAGTGTATACAGTGTACTTGACGTGCCTTCGGATCTGCCTCCCTCCTCCACTGCTCTCAGCTTCTCTCTTCGTCTCGAGGCTTCGGCGCGCCAGACGAAGGCACGGGAAACACTGGGAAGCGTAAACATTCAATAAACATCCAACCGCGAGGCCCGTCATTAGCAACCTGCCTTGTTTGTGGCCTGTTGTTGTTGTTGTTGTTGGTGGTGGTGGTAGTGGTGGTGGTTGGTATAAGTGTTTATGATTGACAGGTAAACATGAGCTATATTTTGATTTATTGTTTATTTATTTTCTTTTTAAGCATTTCAAGGTTATATTTTAGTATTGGGTACGATCTTCTTATACCGGCGTTCCACCCCCTCCCGACACACACACACACACACAGACACACACACACGCACCTGTACTCCTAGTGTTGTTCCAGGTGTCACAGCTTCAATAATCAATCACATGCTTGACAGCCACTTCAAATCGCTCCTCTCATATTGACTTCCTTCAGCAGCCTCTTCCACTTTCCTCTTCTCTTCCTCTTCCCTGTTCGAAAATCCTTCCCCGCATCCTCTTTCACTTCCCTCTGTTTCTTTCCTAGCTCTGCTCCCCTCCCTGTTCCTTCTCCCTTCGTCTTCCCCTCAGTCCCCTCTCTTGCCCATCCTCTTCCCTCCCTCTACCCTGCTCTCTCCCTCTCTCCTCTTCTCGCCTCTTCACTCCC
>NC_087177.1:1747500-1750000 GCF_035594125.1 Scylla paramamosain
GACAATGTAGTTCTGGAAGATATTTAAGAGAGATGAGGGAAAGTTGTCAGATGAATGTGGAAATTTGGTGCATTTTGTTAATATTAGTGGGATGATGAAGGGAAACAGGAAAAAAATGGTGTGTGTGTGTGTGTGTGTGTGTGTGTGTGTGTGTGTGTGTGTGTGTGTGTGTGTGCTACGATTTAAGCTTACACCTCTTCAGAAATGACAGTACTAAAAATAACAACCTAAGATACAAGCTAGTCAACTAATCCGAGTAACTGACCTATCAATTAAGTAACCAATGCCAGACTGACGTATTTAATTACCTATAAAACATTACTGACATCACTAGCACCACAACCACAACCACCACCACCAACTACAGTACATTCTCTCACTCCCCTCTCACTCGCCTCTCCCAAGACCACGGAGGAAGAGGCATGAGGAATCCTAAGTGAGGCGTGAATAGGACTCTTTCAGGAATCCTCCAGCGAGCATAACAATTATGTACTTTGAGAGGCGAGGCGAGGGACTAGTGGTGGGGTGAGCGAGAGAAGAGAAGCGATGGTAAATTCATAAGAGGGTTGAGCAGAGGAGTAGAGAGAAAGACAGAGAGAGAGGTGTCAAGGAGGGCTGAGAACGTACAGTTTGGTCAGAAGTGAAGTAACATACTGTTTCCCCACTCAGTTCTAAGTCCTCTGGTGTGCTAAAAATCTATCAGTTGTCAGGTTTTGAGTAGAGAATGTCAACAGATCAAGGGACTTAGGACTGAGAAAAATGCAAAAGGACTGAGAAAGAATGGTATTTAACATTCAGATATTGATTTTACGAGTACTCTGGGAAAGTTTAAGGTGGAGATTTCCCCGTGTGTGTGTGTGTGTGTGTGTGTGTGTGTGGCGGCGCTCTGATGGCGGAGAATGGGAAGTTGATAGGAAGAGCCGTGCGCTGGAAATCATGTTCGTGGGTGGGTTGGAAATAAGGTGCCGGGTGTGAGGGCGAGCGCTATTAACCGGGGAGGAAGGAAGAGGGGGAGGAAAAAGTATACCGAAGGGACGCGTGTGAGTGAATTGAATCAAGATTGGGTGTAGGTAAGGCGTGAGTACGTGGGAGTTGGTGGGAGGATGCGAGTAGCGGAGAGAGGAAGGAGGAAAGGTGGGGTGAAGCTGGATTAAGGAAATGGGAAAACCTTCACGAATCGATTCATACGCTTGAAAAAGAAAGGAAAAAGTCGCGCAGTATTTTAGGGGAAAGAGGAAAACAACGACAATCTCTATGAACGCCCGTACATTGGCAGCAGCAGCAGCAACAACAACAACTACGTTCATATATTTGCTTTTGCAGTGGAATATACAACAAACACATTGCTCTTTCTCATTAGGCAGCGTTCCACAACTTTGGTGGAGTTGTGGGAGGAGAGACAGACTGGACAGCACAGAGGAACCAAGCTACAATGCACAGGATGAATGAAAACACGATAAAAGATATGGAAAAAAAGAGATAGTGTGTACTGTGATGGATTAACACCATGTGGAATAAATATAGCTGGATTGGTAGTGGTTGGATGGTAGGAGTGTGGCGTTCGCGAGGGGGAGGAGTGTGTGAAGGGAGGCGTGTTGGTGTGGTAACTTTAGGCCGCGTGAGCTCATTGTTGAGTGGGCGAGTGGGTGGTCACGGGGCGGAGGGAAAAGAAGGGGAGAGTTTGTTGTGATGGGCGGCATGTGGGTGGTGGTGTGTGTGGGCGGCTGAGAGAGTACCGGCGCAGAGAGAGAGAGAGAGAGAGAGAGAGAGAGAGAGAGAGAGAGAGAGAGAGAGAGAGAGAGAGAGAGAGAGAGAGAGAGAGAGTTGAAAGGTCACAGGCCACCTTTTTTCTCTTACCTTGCCTGTTACTATTTTTTTCTTTATTTTTTTTCATGTCCTAGCGAATGTTTTGTACACTGGTATAGCGCGAAAGGGTAACCTTGCTGGTGGACCTTTGTCTCTCTCTCTCTCTCTCTCTCTCTCTCTCTCTCTCTCTCTCTCTCTCTCTCTCTCTCTCTCTCTCTCTACATTAACATAGCACAGCCTGCGAAAACATAGCGGCAAAATCCAATCCTTGCATGCTATTTTTTATTTTTATTTTCTCGCTCTTTTATTTGGACGTTTTTCTCCGGACGAGCCTACAAGTGGACTGTAATTGTATAGCCGTGTGTGTGTGTGTGTGTGTGTGTGTGTGTGTGTGTGTGTGTGTGTGTGTGTTGCTATTCTACTTGTCATCTTTGTCATCATTCTTCCATTACAGCTGAATTTTTTATTGCGTCCAAGTGAGAGAGAGAGAGAGAGAGAGAGAGAGAGAGAGAGAGAGAGAGAGAGAGAGAGAGAGAGAGATGTGTGACGCAGTTGGCTCTCCTCTTCTTGAGTTCTCTTATAGCGAACTTTTTGCGACGGCAGAGGAGGAGGAGGAGGAGGAGGAGGAGGAGGAGGAGGAGGAGGAGGAGGAGGAGAAGGGACAATTTGAGGCAAGTGGAAGGAGAAGGGAGAA